>NC_082697.1:59731410-60021297 GCF_949987515.2 Delphinus delphis
ACAAAGAATCTCCCCTAGAGCACTTTTAAAAAATTTTATTAAAGTATAGTTGATTTACAATGTTATGTTAATTTCTGCTCCTCTAGAGCATTTCAAACTGCACTGCCCCAAGCTAGTCTATGGTAGAAAAAAATGAGAACAGTGGTTGATTCTGGGGAGTAGAGGTATGGATTCACTGAGCAGTGACATGAAGGAATTTTCTGGGATATTGATGTTGTTTTCTGTCTTGATACAGATTGTGGTTACATGGGCATATGCAACGTTAAACCCGTAAAATGGTGTACTTCAGATTTGTGTGTTACATTCTCAATAAATTTTATCTCCACAGAGACAAATATAAACAGATATCCAACTTTAGTTAATTTACATGACAGTCATGCAGAAGTATTTAGGGGAAAATATGGTGCTGTCTGCAGTTTACTTTGAAATGTAGAAAAAAAAAAACCCATAAGTATGGGTTGATGGGTGGAAAGATGGATAAATATATGATAAGGCAGGAGCAGTAAGTGTTAAATGTAGAAGTTAAGGTGTGGGTATACGAGTGTTCACTGTAAAAATCCTTCAACTCTTCTGTGTGCTTAAACATGTTTATAATAAAAATGCTGGGAAAAGTGCCAATTGCCCAGGACCCTCCCCCAGATAAATGGATTTAATTGGTCTGGAATGGGGCCTGGCCATCAGTCCTTTATAAAACTCCCTGTGATGAAAAACTACTGACCTGACTTAGAGTAATGGCATTCGGGCTTTACAAAGTGCCTATTATATGTCAGGACCGTCCCATACAAGGTCTCATTTCATCCCCCACAGCAGCTTTGAGTGATCAGAGAGATGTCTGTTCATTGTCACGTGGCTACAAATTGGAAGAGCCAGGTTTGGAAACACCATGCTCCGTATCCCTAAACTGTGACCTTTTATGAATCCCCTTCACATGTGTCAGGCTTGATAATAAGCCTGCGGAATTTCACTGCGTCTCCCTGCAATCATTCCAGGAGTAGGTCCTAATTATCCTCATTGTGCAAAAGCAGAGGCTAAAGGGGGTTAAATCACTTCACAGTTGTTCATTCATTTGATAGAGATCTAAATGCCAGGCACTGCGCTAGGAGCTGGCCATGCCCTGGGAGAGAGTCAGTGGTCCCTGTCTTCACAGGGCTTACACTCTGGAATGTAAGCTCAAAAATGCATTCCCAACTAAGTATTGAATGACAGTCATTATCTATGCCGCAGAGATCTAATTAGAGGGAGCTGTGAGTGCATCTGAAAAGGATATTAGATGGAACCTTGGGGATGGGGAGGCCATCAAAGAAAGCATCCCTAAGAGAATAACATTGAGCTGTAATCTGAATAGTTGGTGTTGTCAAGGTGCGCACATTCCACTGCAGGAAACGGCATGTGTACAGACCTCAAAGTGGGAAAGACTTCAACCAGGAGCAAAAAGGTCAGTGTGGTTGGAGCAGAGTGAGAGACGGGAGGGGTCTGGTGTAGAATGAGATCAGAGCAGTACTCAGTGGCCAGAATACACAGGGTGTTATCCCCCATGGGAGTGACCCAGGACTTTAGCCCCAAATCACCGGGGAGCTGTGGAAGGGCTTCAAACATGGGAAAAACATGACCCATTTTGCTCCAGGTTATGTAAGTTCTGAAATGGCCAAATCCATATTTAGACCCAGATATCTCTGCCCTCAAGTCTTTTTCTCCTTAAGCTTGATGGATTCTGAACTTTTCAAATGCTGGTGTATTTCCAAGAATTACTTGTTTTGGCCATGTACAAAAACCCAACCTGCTAGAATGGCAAGAAATATTCTCTTTGTTATAAGACAACTGGCGAATATAACTAAAAACAACAAATAATAATCAGAAGTGACAACACCCGTAATATTCTGTGGGGCAGGACTAATTAATGAATGCTGGATAAGCTATGAGCTGGCCATGCATTCTTTTTTTAATTGAAGTATAGTTGATTTACAATGTTATATTAGTTTCAGGTGTACAGCAAAGTGATTCAGATATATATATATATATATGTAAAACAGGTTCTTTTCCCTTATAATTACAAGATATTGAATATAGTTCCCTATACTGTGCTATACAGTAGGTCCTTGTTGTTTATCTATTTTATATAGAGTGGTGTGTATCTGTTAATCTCATACTCCTAATTTATCCCTCCTCCCACCTTTCCCCTTTGGTAACCGTAAGTTTGTTTTCTATGTCTTTGCATCTATTTCTGTTTTGTAAATAAGTTTGTTAGTATCTTTTTTTTTTAGATTCCACATATAAGTGATATCTATGTTATTTGTCCTTTTCTGACTTGCTTCACTTAGTATGATCATCTCTAGGTCCATCCATGTTGCTGCAAATGGAATTATTTCATTCCTTTTTTATGGCTGAGTAGTATTCCATTGTGTGTATATCTATTTATGTATCTATTCTTTAAGTCTGCCTCAAAGGGGCTATAGGAAAAGCCCAACTTTTGACAGATCTGGAAGGGTCCCTAGTGACTGACTTGTCCATTTTAAAGAGACCCAGAAGAGAGATGTTATGCAGTCAAGGCTCAACAGGGAGCCTGTGGTTGTTCAGGAACCAGAAGCCAGGTTGCTTGATGGCCAGGTCTGCGTGTTAAATACCTTCAAAGTCAGGGCCAAAGGAATGGTCATCGGTGAGGCCAGAAGGCTGGGCTGGGCCAGTTCATGCTCTTTTTTTGAGCTAAGGTAAGGATTTTGATTTTATTCTGAAAGCCCTGGGAAGCCACTGGAAGGCCGCAGTGGTGACCTCAACCAGATTCACCTTTTACAAAGAGATCTCTAGATGCTTGATCTAGAGGATCTAGAGTGGATTGGTGCTATCATCCAGGTAGGAGACGATGGTGATCGAGGCCAGGGTGGGATGGGGGAGGTGTTGAAAAGGGGAGAGATTCAAGAAGTATATGGGAGATACAATCGACAGAACCTGGTGATGGTTTAGTTCTGTTGAAGGGAGAGAGAGGCCTCCAGGATGCCTTCTGGGTTGGTCCATTGAGATCACTGGAGGTGCCATTCCTGAGATGAAGGTAACTGAACGGTTTGGGGAGTTGGTGGGGAAGAATAGGGGCTCCGTCACTCGATTTGAGGCACTGTTAAGTTTGGGACACTTGGGAGACGTCCAGAGATGCCAAGTCAGTTGTTGGATAGATGAGTCTGGAGATCAGAAGAGATATCAGTGCTGGCGATTTAAATTTACAAGTTTTGGGAAGTTTCAGGACAGATGAGATCAGCTGTTAAGCATAGGGGGAGAAGAGGCTGGGTGTGGGTGAAGGACAACAAATATTTATGAAGCACCTACTATGTGTCAAGTCATCTTGCATCATGCAAGCACCAAATGGATGGATACCCATTTGGCCAATGACCAAAATGAGGCTCAGAGAAGTTAAGTCATTTGCCCAAGGGCGTACAGCTAGTAAGTGGTGGCAGAGATGCAATTGAAATCCAGGTCTTTCCCTTTTCCGCTTCTGGAAAAATATCTCCCATGAGGGTCCTGGGGTTGACTCTCACTGGATAAATCTGAATACTTTCTCATCCTTGCTCCCGTCACTCAGGCCAGTGGGACCTTCTGATTGGCCAGGCCTGGGACAAGGGTCAACCTCTGATGCTGGCCCCACTGACCACATGGCTGGAGAGTGGGGGAGGGGAGGAGAGGAGCTGTGATCAGAGAAGGGGGAGTGGATACTGGTGGGGACACGGAGCAGGTGCTCTTTGCAGACAGACACTTTGCCTCTTGGGCACCAGCATCCCAGGGACTGCTACCCGTTTGGAAAAGCATTGCCGCCACATGGTGTCTCTTGGGTGACCTAGGCTTGTGAGCAGGGAAGGTCTGAAGCAGTGGGAGGCTCTGATTTCAGAGAGTTGAGCACAGAATGTTGGAGTCCTTTTCGATTGCAAAGTCACCCACAAAGGCATATGTCTCCCTGCAGCTTAGGCTACAGATGGGCAGTGAAGCCGCGCGCGCACACACACACACACACACACACACACACACACACTCCAAGAGACTGATTTCAGACGAGCTTTTATTAGCTAGCATATCATCTGTGCAAAGAAGAGACTCAAATTTGAGTGTTTGCATCATTTGAAGGAAAGAAAAATAAGCCTGCCAGACTCTCTCCTTCCTCCCCCAAAGGAAGGGGCCAGGGTGACCTCAGCAACCTGAGAGTGTGTTTGCTCTGAGCACCTTCCCCTTGGCTTGTTTCCTAAACTTGGAACGAGAGAGGTCAAACCACCAGCCATCAGCAGGGAGACAGTGGGGAGGAGTGGGTTCCCACTTCCCTGCTACTGTATCAACATACCAGTCAGCCCTTGACACTAGGTCAATATTTATTGAGCACTTTCTCTGTCTCTCCAACTTGTGGCTGAGGGCAAAGAGGATGCCAGTGAAGCATGACTCACAGCTCTGTCCTCAAGGACTCTGCAAGTCGTTTGGGGACTTGATTTATTCATTCATTCATTCATTCATCAGACATTTTATCTGTCTCGTTCATTACTGTAGTGCCAGTACTTTGCATGCTGCCTGGCTCACAATAGGTATTGAGTAAATATTTGTTGGATGCACAAGTGAGGGAAGACATGAGAAAACGAAGTGTGTTAGACCCTGTGGCAAAAGGACTGGGAACCTGACTTCAGAAGTTTACACTCACTGGGGGGACATAGGCACCCATCACCAAAAGTGATGTACTCTCTCCTCCAGCCTACTTGGCTACACCTTGTGTCTGAGTCCACTGGCCACTCTCTGGCCTTTGAAACTCACCCCTCCCTTTGGTTTTCATGTTCTACTTTCTCTTCTGCTTCCTTCCCTTCCACCTTTCAGACCATCCAGCTCAGGCTACTCTTTTCCTACCTGTCTCCAACTGTAGGTGTCTTCAGCTATCTTTTCATCACCCTCCATACCTTCTGCACACCTGCTGCCTCAGGGCTATTTCAATGCGGATGAGCCCCCCAAAACATTCCTTCATTCTATCAACAGGTATTTACAGGGTACTATCCACGTGCCTATTGAGGGTCTGTTCTAGGTATTAGAGATAATACAATGAACAACACACACCAAGTCCTTGCCCTCAAATTGAATGTCGGTCTCCCACCCTCAACTCTCTTTCTTGAGCTCCAGACTCATGTAGCCAAATGTATATATGACATTCTACTGGACATCCAAAAAGAGATTCACCCTCTCTCTCCCACCAGACCAGCCCCTCCTGCTGTTTTATGTATCTCAGCAGACGGTTTTTTCTACCACCTGGTTCCCCAAACCAGAGAATAGGGACTCACCCTAGACTCTGCCCTCTTCCCGCGTCTCCCACACCCGAAAGGGTCCCAGTCCTGTAGTTCCTGCCTCTCCCGTATTGGCCTCCTCTTCTCTCCCCTCCCCCGACAAGTGCACCTTATCTCTTGCCTGCATTTATTGCCATGGCTGCCATATTGGTCTCTCTGCTTTTGTTCTTTCCTCCTTTCAACTCATCTCCCCACTGCAGCCACAGGGATTTAAGATCTTAATAATATCACATTGCTCCATTACTTAAAAAGTTGAGGGCCTTCCATTGCCCCAGGGTGGGGGCGCAAGCTTTTAAACATGGCCTTCAGGGCCCATCATGACTTGCCCCCCCCAAACCCCGTACGCTTCCCCAGTCCCAGCGCTCACATGGACCATGCAGACGTGCTCTCAGTTCCTCAAGGGTGAGCCCGCAACCCTTTGTCCGTGCCTATACTTCTTTGCAGCTGTTTCTTACAGCTCCCTGCATAGAACTGGCCTCTCCCTCCCTCAGACCCTTCTTGGGCCCATCATCTAGCTCTGCTCCTATATTCTTTTTTTAAAAAATTAATTAATTAATTTTTGGCTGCGTTGGGTCTTCGTGGCTGCGCGTGAGCTTTCTCTGGTTGCGGCGAGTGGGGGCTACTCTTCGTTGCGGTGCGTGGGCTTCTCACTGCGGTGGCTTCTCTTGTTGCAGAGTACAGGCTCTAGGCACACGGGCTCAGTAGCTGTGGCTCGCGGGCTGTAGAGCGCAGGCTCAGTAGTTGTGGCGCATGTGGCGGAGTTGCTCTGCGGCATGTGGGATCTTCCCAGAGCAGGGCTCGAACCCGTGTCCCCTGCATTGGCAGGCGGATTCTTAACCACTGCGCCACCAGGGAAGCGTTCTGCTCCTATATTCTTATTGCATGTGTGTGTTTACATGACTCTCTCTTTTAAATCCCACAGTGGGAGGAGCAGTGTCTTAGTATTCCCAGTGCCTGGCACTCGTAGGTGACCGTAGCAGGTGTTATTGGCGCCCTGCCCTTATTCCTTCAACTTTCTCCTTTCTCATTCCAGCTGCAGGTTTCTACTTGCGGGCACTGGTGATGCTCTGCCTAAGGGCTTTCTCTGACCTCAGGAGCATGCCTGGGATGTGAATGGAGCAGGATGGAAGTGTCAAGGAGTTAACATCTTAGGGAACATTAGTGGGTAAATAATAATTTAAAATATCTGTTAAATACAGATGGGCATTGGGGGATTAATAGCCCAGCTTTCTTACTCCTTGGGTGCAACAACGATGAGGTGATTTTTACACGCTCTACCAGAGGTCCCCGTCACGAATGTGCTCCAGTTGTGTCAGTGGTAACTTGCTCGTTAACACACCCTCTCCTTATATCATGTCCCCACTCCTCTCCTGGGACTTCCAGGGATCATCATCTCAAATAAACTGGTGCACCCACAGCTTTGTCTCTAGGTCTGCCTCTGCCCAACTAAGATGGTGCCTTTTAAAATGTTTGATGATTGACTAAACGAATGTAATACAATGACTATAAAATATCCATAAAACAGTAAGTGAGCAACGTGAGACAGTTTATAACCAACAATCAGCAATTTCAAAGCCTTTGTAAATCAGAGGAGAAGGACCCCAGTGAGGGCGAGGAATAGTAAAAGTTAACACTGAACTGGCATTGGCTAGGTCCCAGGCTGTGTTCTAAAGGTGTGTGTCTGTGTGTATTTTTTCTCATTTAAACATCACAGCAGCTCATGGACACGCTATTGTAATAATCCCGCTTTACAGGTGAGGAAATAAGCTGGGGGGCTGTAGGTGGAGGAGCTGGGAATTGGCTCCAGACAGTTTGGTTTTGAGCTGCATTCTGAACCGCTGTGCCTTGTAGAGGGGATGAGACTTGATGAGGCTGGAAGGGGTTGGGAAGGCATTCCAGGAAGAGGGGTTAGCAGGAACAAAGGCAGGATGAGAAAGTACAGGACTTGTTCAGGGTCATACACCTTGAGGGGAGTTTTCTTTTTGTTTGTTTTTGCTTCTTTTTTTCAGTTTTACTGAGAAATAATTGACATATGTCACTGTAATTGCTTTTTTACTATAAAAATAATATACTCATTGTAATAAAGAAGAAAAAGAAACAGAAAAGTAAATTCTGAGGCTATCATATAGACGTAACTGCCGTTAATATTCTCATCTATTTCTTTCTAATAAAAGTGGGACTTTGTTAATGTGCAGGAAGGTCTGCGTTCTGCAGCGATCTCATTTCCGCCTCCATTTTTCCTGTCCCCCGTATTATTTTCAGCACCTGGGGATGTGGGGAAGGCGGAAAGGCCGAAAGCTGGAATCAGAAACCTCTGAGGAATCTGGCTACACGTGCTGCAGCAGCAGATTCTCTTCTGTAGCTTTACTTATTTTAGGCAGACTTTGCAAGAGTCTCAAATGCACACTGGAACTTAGATTAAAAAAATCACAGGAAAAAAAAAAAATCACAGGATCCTGGAGTCCCGCAGCCAAGGTTGCAAACTCAAATTCCTGCAAGGGCCAGGCAGGCAAGGTGAACAACGCGATGGAAGACGGTAAATGGCAGCGTCCATGTCTGACCTAGAGGAGGCAGCTGCACCCCACTGCAGCCCCTCATTGCTTGATGGGGATGGGGGCTCAGCGTGGCTCTGTTTTCCCTTCTAGGAAAAGGAGAAGCCAGAAAGCCAATTTTTAAAAGGGGAAACTTTCCAAATTGTAAGTATTGTCAATAAATTAATTTAAAAAACATTTTGCAGGCTGACTTTGAGGGGCTCAAACAAAATGTGTTAATGGATCCAATTCAGCTTATAATCTTCCATGTTAAGACACCCTAATCAAGACAATAGAATATTTTGCTTAGCTCGACAGAATCCATTTAAAATAAACAATGAGAAACTAAGAGAATCTTTTTTTTAAAAAAAATATTTATTTATTTTTGGCTGTGTTGGGTCTTCGTTGCAGTGCATGGGCTTCTCACTGTGGTGGCTTCTCTTGCTGCAGAGCACAGGCTCTAGGCGCACGGGCTTCAGTAGTTGTGGCTCACGGGCTCAGTAGTTGTGGCTCGCAGGCTCTAAGGTGCAGACTCAGTAGCTGTGGCGCACGGGCTTAGTCGCTCTGCGGCATGTGGGATCTTCCCGGACCAGGGCTTGAACCCGTGTCCCTTGCATTGGCAGGTGGATTCTTAACCACTGCACCACCAGGGAAGCCCCCCAAGAGAATCTTAATGTCAGAATCATGAGTGTTACAGATTCTTAGACTTAAAACTCTCTCTTAGATACTTGGCACATTCAATCACTAGAATCACAGCCATAGAATTTTAGGGGAAGTCTCAGGTACGTAAGATCATATAACCAGAAAATCAGAATTATTAGCATTGAGTCTGGACCTTTACTCATTAATATCTAAAACCTCATAATCAAACATTACTGGAATCAAATGCCTTCTACAGCAAGTATCCGGCCTTTAAGAAACACTAGTTGAATGAATATACTTGGCAAATCTCTGCTTGAATGAACTGCGCCCCATCCCCCACAAGATATTCTTGTTCGTTTCTTCCAGAAATATTTTTATTGAGCACCTAATAAATATGGACATCAGAGAACCAGAGAGACATAGTGCCTACTGTAATGCAGCTTACATTCTTGTGCAGGTGGGCAGGCAGAAAACACACACAAAAAATAATTTTAGACAGTGATCAGTTCTAAGGAGAAACCAAGCAGTAGCATTACAGAAAGTGACATGGTGGGATGATCAGGGTGGACCTCTCCTCCTTTGACAGGAGACCCAAATTAGGAGGAGGAGTCAGCCATGGGAAGATCTGGGGGAAGGGAGTCCCAGGCCTGGGGAACAGCAAGTGGAACGGCCCTGAGGTGGGGGAGGGGCTTGTGTGCTTCAAGGGGGATGAGCTTGTGTGCCTCAAGGTGTAGGAAGAACACCCGTGTGGCCGAAGCACAGTGAGTGGGAGGGGGAACGTGGTGGGGGAGATGAGGCCAGATTGCTGGGCGGGAGTGCACCCTCTTTTCATTTCAAAGAAATGAGACACTTTCAGCACATCTGTGTCTAGCCTGCTGCCCACTACACATTGTATGTAAGTGCTTGCTAGGAGTTTTGGATGCACAAATCAGGTCACGGAGAAGGAGCTTGGGGGATTAGCACTGCCCTGGGCCACAGCTTCATACAAGGGTCCACAGTTGCGTTGCCTCAGTGCTTTTGCAAGCATCCTCTTCTGTACTTCAACCATCTGCTCACTGTGACATCCGCTCTTCTCTGGTCCTGCAGTGCTGGGGTCCTATGTCTCTATCAGTGACGGCCAGACGGGGAGGAGAGACAACTTTCAGAAGTGTGTATGAGAGCTGTCACAGCCTCTGTGCTTGCTATCTCCATGGTACCCAGGCAGGGGGACAATCTAATTAGGCTATTTTCAGCATCCCGGAGGGAGGGGGAGTGGAGGGAGACAGGGAGAAGGGGGCCTGCCTTTCCCGCTGCCTGTCTCTCTCTCCCCCCGCCCTCTCTCCTTCTCTGAAGTTATTATTGATTAAGCAGTCAGGGGCCACGGAGGCAGGACCTTTCCACGCTTTGTGCTGGGATCAAAGGAGGCTTTTTGGCAACACGGCGGGCCTTGCCAATCGCATCAGGACCCCAGGGCTGGCAGGCTTCCAAGCGCCCAGTGCTAATGAGGTCTGAAGCCTACAGCTTTGACCTGAAACACGTCCCCTGCAGGCTCTTTGTCCTCTGCCGGGGCTGGCTGCCACCAGCTTCCTCTAGAATTATGGGCCCAGAGACAAGGATGCCGGCAGCTCTCTATTTTTTAGCCTGGGGCCTGTGTTGGCCTTCAAGGCTTTTTGCCTGTGATATTCAGGGCCTTGCAAGGAAGCTGGGCTTTCATCTGCCTGGAGCACGTGGCCAGTGGCTCCTGGAAGTGACTCACGGGCCATGGACTCAGTGGAAACACTCGGCTCTAAGTTCCAAGGGGCCAGGGGTCACATCCAGTTTGCTTGTCCCATGCCTCAGCTTCTGGCACTTAGAGGTTCTAAACATTTAGTCACCAAATATCCTGCTATGAACTTGAAAGAAAGCTGACTCTAAAGGGCCATCTTCTTTAACTCACAAGACACCACTTTTCACATTTCCCCATTTGCTCCCGCTTTGCCCATGCTAGGTGGGTCTGGACGTTAATGTGGCCAAAGCAGGTTGGAAAAGAATGGATACCTTTAGAGCTCTTACTGGACATAGAAACTGTGCCAGCTGAGCTACCTGCACCATCTCATTTTACCCTCATACAACTCAGTGAAGTAGGTGTTTTTATTATCCCCATTTCACAGATGAGGGAACTGAGGCACAGAGCAGTTAAAAGAATGTGCCTAAGCTAACACAGCTGGTGTCAGATTTGAGATTAACACCCAGGTTTGCCTGACTTCGAAGCCGGGCAGATTCTCAGCTTTAGGATTCAAAGGAGTTTAATAGGTTAATAGGAGTTGTGAATCTCAAAGAAGGGGCATTTCCTACAATCATTAGACTCTTCCCTTTTTATTTTCTGGGCACACTTATTAACATCTTCTGACAGCATCTTGGGAACTGCTGCTTGTAGGTAATTAAACAGAGCAAGTGATAGTGTCTTTAATTAGTCCAATTCAGTCTCTTTCATTTGTGCTTATTTCCTTATGTTGGCAATAGCTCCAACAGGAGGGCTTTACAGTCACATCCCCTGGTTATTCCTTCCGACTCCAGAAAGAGAATGGACACCAAAAGGGGCATTTTCAAAGAGCATCTCATGTTGGGTTATTGCTTTGCATCATTGTGAGGTGTGATGCTGTCTATCACAGTAGAGGGCTGACATGGATTCTGAACCAGAGTTAAGGCAGTTAAACACACAGACACACAGACACAGACACACACAGACACACACACACACCCTCTGATGAATCAGACCTCACTGTGGAACTTTGTCCGTTTGTTTAAAATATTATAGAGTCATAGGACTTCAAAGACATCCCTCTGATATTTTTCCATTGATGTATTCCCTTTCACCCTATTATTATTTACCTGTTTGATGTGTGAAGATGTCTCGAAGGTGGATGCCTCACCTATCTGCCTGGTACTTCCCTCCTTCAGTGTCTAGTAGAGGGCTGGACACGCAGAAGCACACAACAAATGACTGGTTGGTGGGTCTCCTGCATTAATCAGCATTGCTATATCATCATCATCATCATCATCATCATCAAAGCTACCATTTAAAAAAATTTTAAATTTATTTATTTTTTGGCTGCGTTGGGTCTTGTTGCTGTGCGCGGGCTTTCTCTGGTTGCAGCGAGCAGGGGCTACTCTTTGTTGTGGTGCACGGGCTTCCCATTGCGGTGGCTTCTCTTGTTGCAGAGCACGGGCTCTAGGTGCACGGGCTTCAGTAGTTGTGGCGCATGGGCTTAGTTGCTCCGCGGCGTGTGGGATCTTCCCGGACCAGGGCTTGAACCCGTGTCCTGTGCATTGGCAGGCGGATTCTTAACCACTGTGCCACTAGGGAAGTCGCAAAGCTACCATTTTTTGATTGTCTTCCATGTGTGGACCCTGGCCTTTATGCTTTTCTGCCAGGAGTTGGAGCACTACAGCCCACGGGCCAAATTCAGCTGGCTGTCTGTTTTTGTAAAGTATTATCGGAACATAACCAGCCTATTTATGTATGTATTGTCCATGGCTGCTTTTGTGCTGCAATGGCAGAGTTGAGTAGTTGGGGCAGAGACTATATGACCCTGTAAAGCCTAAAATATTTACCATGTGGCCCTTTACAGAAAAAGTTGACTGAACACTGCTTTATACACATACGTATTGTCTTTTAATTCTCGTGACAAACTTGAAAGGCAGTGCTCCCATTTCACACATGAGAAGATCTAGGTTCCAGGAGGTTAAACACTTTTCCCACCTGATAAGTGGTAGATGCAGGACTCAGGTCTGCATCTCTAAAGCCAATGCTTTTTACTCTGCCTTATGCTTCCCATTCCCCAACACTGCAGAAAACTGTGAACAGATTGGATTTTTTCACCTTGATTTTTGAACCAAGTTTTCTGAGCATCTGGGCTTGATTCTGCTGGGGGCTTTGAGGGCACTGCCAGCCTAAAATCACTCTCGAATGCGGTCAGGATGCCTGGGTAGTTTGCAACTGGCGCGGACTGTTGCTCTCTGCATAGATACACAGATTCCCTCCTGCAGATCAAAGGTGTCTGGAGCAGCTGATTCATCAACACCTTTGAAGTCTGGTTCCAATTTCACAAAGACAAACTAATTTCTTTAGCTTCTTAGCTGCTGATGGTTTCAACCCTCCTAGAGCTTTCAGCTGGAAAGTCTTCCCCGCCTTTCTTTACACCATGGATTCCTAGAGCTGTTCTAAATCTTCAGTGACTTATCTACGCAGGGAAGGGAATGGGTAGTAACACTGAATTCACAAACATGAGTCCATGTGGTTGGTTGTGTAATGTGTGGTGATAAGGGCAGAGAATATTCTTGTCTCTGGAAGGAAGACACAGGCAGCTAGTCTCCCAGTTCGTGGTGTTTCCATCACTTACATTTGTGTTGGGCAAACCCTATGAGGCTAATAACCAAACCCAATCAGCACATTCATTTTACTGGTTGATTGATGGATGGATTGGACCTCTGACTACCTTTATATTGAAAGTATTACAAAAGCATTACATCATGTGTTAAAGGAATGGGTCTTGTGGGAAATCATGAAGGGAGGTGAAGTCAACACCATCTTGGAAATCCAGGGACATGCTGTCTTAGTACCTTTTTTTTTTTGCGGTACGCGGGCCTCTCACTGTTGGGGCCTCTCCTGTTGCGGAGCACAGGCTCCAGACGCGCAGGCTCAGTGGCCATGGCTCACGGGCCCAGCCACTCCGCGGCATGTGGGATCTTCCCGGACCGGGGCACGAACCCGTGTCCCCTGCATCGGCAGGCGGACTCTCAACCACTGCACCACCAGGGAAGCCCTGTCTGTGTACTTTTTAGACACTTTTCTAAGACATTTAAAAACACAGTCCACCTTCCCTGGTGGTGCAGTGGTTAAGAATCCTCCCGCCAATGCAGGGGACATGGGTTTGATCCCCAGTCCAGGAAGATCCCACATGCCGCGGAGCAACTAAGCCCGTGTGCCACAACTACTGAGCCTGTGCTCTAGAGCCCGCAAGCCACAACTACTGAGCCCACGCACTGCGACTACTGAAGCCCGTGTGCACTAGGGCCTGTGCTCTGCAACAAGAGAAGCCTGCACACCGCAACGAAGAGTAGCCCCCACTTGCTGCAACTAGAGAAAGCCTGCACGCAGCAACGAAGACCCAACGCAGCCACCCCTCCAAAAAAAAGATGATTAAAAAAAAATAATATAAAAACACAGTCCCCAAGAAAGGCAATTTTGACCTAGTGAGTATCTTGTGGCATTAGGAATTTCAGAGTACATTTTGAGACGATGAGCAGGAGTCTGTGAATGTTTATGTATATGTTGGGGGTCCCTGACCCATGGGAACCTTTGATCTTCTGAAAGGATGGGATCTGAGATTTTGTGCAAGGCATTTTTCTATACGTTATCTCATTGGAGCTTCATAAACAGATTTCTATGTTGGAATAATTACCCCCATTTTGTAGAAAAGGGAACTGAAACTCAAAATTATTAAGTAATTTGTTGAAAGTCTCACGGCTACTGGCTAAGCTGGGATTCCCATTTAGATCTGTCTTAATTGAAAGTCCTTATTCTTTGAAAATAATGATATCATCAACAACAACAACTATAATAATAGTAGATGAGACAGACTGCCAACTATGTGTCAGGCACTATGGTAAGCACTGTCCGTGGATTATACCATTTAATCCTTATGATAACCTTATGAGGTAGGTTATTGTCCCCATTTTACAGATAAGAGAAACTGAAGTTCAGTGCAATTAAGTCACTGGCTCAAGGCTCCTCAGCTTGTAAATATCGGAGGAGGGGCCTGAATACATCCTTGTGTGACACCAATGCTGCAAGGGCATTGACTCTGCTAACTTCTGCCCTTCTCAAGTCATACCAATTCATGCATTTAGCCCAAAATGTCTTTCCTTAAGGGCCATCTCATCTAATTCCTTCATTCAACAAAGGGTCAACTGGGCCATAAAGAAATCCCCTCATGCCCATACTCCCGTCTAAAAGGAGATTTTTGGCTACTTTAAAAATTTTATTTATTTTTTAAATTTTATTGGAGTATAGTCGATTTACAATGTTGTGTTAGTTTCAGGTGTACAGCAATGTGATTTAGTTATACATATACATACATCTATTCTTTTTCAGATTCTTTTCCCAGTTAGGTTATTACAGAGTATTGAGTAGAGTTCCCTGTGGTATACAGTAGGTCCTTGTTAGTTGTTTTATATATAATAGTGTGTGTATGTTAATCCCAAGGATTTTTGGCTACTTAACGGAGAAAGCGCTGAACGTGGACTTCTTCCTTGTACCAGCCAAGGCCATTTGCTCTTCCCCAAGTCCTACCTTGTCCCCCGCTGAGGGGCTAGCTCAGAGTCCCAGCCCTTGATTGGACAGAGGCAGCCACAGCTGGACTCCCGCCCAGGCCAGCCTTTGTTTCCAATTCTATGCCTGTCCTGAGAACATTCGTAATGAGCAGAGCCCTACTGTGGAAAGGGCTTCTTGAGCTAGTGTTGGCCTGGCTTCCCCTTATCATTCATGCCCTGCACTCAAAGCTTTGGCCCCAGATCTGGCAAGAGGGATCTGGCCTCCAGTCTGAATTTAGTCTCGCACAGTTGCCCCCACTTGCTGAGGAAGCCATTGAAAATGGTCAGTTAAGACCAGTTTCTCAGCATCTCCTGTTCCCTTCCTGGTTTTTTCTCTTGTTCTCCTTTCCTACCCTCAGTCTGTCTACCCTACCTCCTACCATTTGCCCAGCACACACATCCTTCACTTCGTGGGTCGTCTTTTGCAAGCTATACCTTTGAGCAAGGTTGGGGAAGAGGAGGGTGTTCCACGGGGATGAAGGCAATTTGCAGAGTAGCAGAGAGGAGTCCCAGGTAGGTTATGTGCAGACTTTCCAGTGTTCTTTCTGCTTCCATCCCAGTCATTTGCAGTCTAGGAGAAGCACTGCAGCTGGAAATATTTCCAAAATGTAAGTCTGCTTAAAATTCTTTATGGATTCCCAGTCACCTATCGGCTTTGGTCATACAATTTTAATGTACATAACTATCACCCAGTGAGCTTGTAAAAATGCAGATTCCTAGGCCCTGCTTTCAGCACACCTGATTCAGTAGATGTGGGTTATCTGTATTTGCAAGAGCCTCTGGGAGATACTGATGTAGATGGCCCAGGAACTGAGCTTTGGGAAATTTTGACCCACAGGACAAAGTTCAAACTCCTTAGAATGTGTCTTGGTCTGCTCAGGCTGCCATAACAAAATACCATAGACTGGGGGGCTTAAACATCAGAAATCTATTTTCTCACAGTTCTGGAGGCTGGAAGTCCAAAATCAAGGTTCCAGCTGATTTAGTTTCTGGTGATGGTTCTCTTCCTGGCTTGTAGATGGTTCCTTCTCATGATGTCCTCACATGGCCTTTCTTTGGTATGTGTACAAGAAGAGAGAAAGAGATAGAGATGGAGGTGGAGGGAGAGGGAGAGAGAGAAGAGTGGGGGGAGAGAGAGAGAGAGAGAGAGAGAGAGAGAGCGAGAGCGCTCTTTGGTGTCTCTTCTTATAAGGCCACCAATCCTATTGGATCAGGGCCCCACCTCTATGACCTCCTTTAACCTTAATTACTTCCTTTAGAGGCCCCATCGCCAAACACAGCCACACTGTGTGGTTAGGGCTTCAAAATATGAATTTGGTGGGGGGGATACAAACATTCAGTCCATACCTCTATGGCATACAGGACTCTTCCTTTGCATCTCCAATATCCCTTCCTTTTTGTATTATACGGTCCAAATATACTAAACTATACTAGACCTCTGATACTTTGGAGGGATAAGTTCCAAGACCTTTGCAGTTACAACTGTCAGGCATTCAGTGTGAGTTTAATACCCTATCACTTACTCCTCTTTGAAGGAATTCTACACAAGGATTGGTGCTGGGCAAGAAGGTCAGGCCCAGAAACCAAATAAGGATTTCTCTTCCTGGTTCATTTGAATCTGAAAGGGCTGGGTGTGCCAGGCTGAGTTGCTCATTCAGCCTCATGGAGAAAGATGACAGGGTGTTTCTACCCTTCCTCCAAGCCTCATATATGCTAGAATCTCCTGTGCAGCAGGAATGAATCAACTAAGGGTGATTTTGCCCCTCTCTCCCCTCCCTCAGGGGTATTTGGCAGTGTCTGTGGTCCTTCTTGATCATCACCACTGGGGGAGGGCGGTGGCTCTTGGCATGTAGTGAGTGTAAAGGCCAAGGATGCTGCTCAATATCTTAGAATACACAGGACCCCCTCCTTGCCACACACACATAATGAAAAAATGATCCAGTCCAAACAGTAGTGATGACGTTGAGAAATTCTCTCCTTAGTGGTCCTGCTGAGGGCATGTTTGCACAACGGTCTTCTCCGGATGAGGGCAGGAAGTGTAAAATAGGATGGGGAGCCCGGCTTCTGATATTCAAGGCTCAGTCATCATGCCCACCAGTAAAATGTGGCTCGATCATGTATCTAATTCCAGACATTCTGATGAGCAACTTCTCTTCCCATGGGAAGTAGGAAGACGGGGAGCTGGGCTGAGGGGAAGAGGATGGAGACTGAGCAACTTTAACGGATGATTCTTTTCTCTAAGGGTTGAGGTGGAAATGTCAGGGGAGAAGATGTATTAGGGTCCCATGGTTGCTGTAACAAATTGCTGCCCCCACTGCATGGCTTTTAAAACAGCACAAAGTTATTTTCTTACAGTTTTGGAGGCCAGAAGTCTGAAATCAAGGTGTTGGTTGGTAGGGCCATACTGTCTCAGAGGATGCTTCCTTGCCTTCCTGACTCCAGGCGTCGCTCGGCTTGTGGCTGCATAACTCCAGCCTCTGTCTCTCTTCATGTGGCCTTCTTCCCTCTGTTTGTATGTTTCAGATCTCCCTCTGCATTTCTCTTACAAGTACGCCTGTCACTGTATTTAGGGCCCACCTGGGTAATTGAGGATGATCTCATCATGAGATTCTTAATTTGATTATATCTGCAAAGACCTTCTTTCTAAATAAGGTCACATTCACAGGTTCTGGGGATTAGGACTTGGGCAAACTTTTGGGGGGATGCTATCCAACCCACTACAGAATGGGATAAAACAGGAAAAGGGAAGGGAATAAAAGAACACTGTGGGGCTTCCCTGGTGGCGCAGTGGTTGAGGGTCTGCCTGCCGATGCAGGGGACACGGGTTCGTGCCCCGGTCCGGGAAGATCCCACATGCCGCGGAGCGGCTGGGCCCGTGAGCCATGGCCGCTGAGCCTGCGCGTCCGGAGCCTGTGCTCCGCAACAGGAGAGGCCGCAACAGTGAGAGGCCTGCATACCGCAAAAAAAAGAACACTGTGGAACATGATTTACCACCTAAAATTCAGGGAAAGGAGAGGATGAGGAAGAGAGGGAGTAACAGTAATAAAGCATCTACCACGTGCCAGGAGCTGGACTAAAGCTCTCCATTTCTCACAACAACTAATCCTTGCTAACACTTGGTGGATTGGTCATCTCTATTTTAAAGATGGAAACAGAAGCTCAAGGAAAGTAAACAAGTAGCTCAGGCACATACAGAAGTTGAACACTTGCTCTGCTGGTTCTAGAACCTGTGCTCCTTCTAAGATAAAGGAAGCATTTGCATGGCTTCTCGCTAGCAGCTGTCGGGAGAGCTCAAGACCAGAGCACGTCTTTTGCAGCACAGAAGCTGTCATTGCTCATCCTCGGCCTCCCCCAGCCTGGCCTTCACCTGCTTGCCTTTGGCAGCTGGAACCCAGGTGCTTGGACAGCCCTGTTGGCGGGGCACAGAGGCAGATTTTGGCAGGTTCAGAGGCAACACTCTTTCTGGCACCCTTGGCCACTTGGCGCTGCAGAGGAGCCAGTCCCACAGATAAATATTAAAGCGTTTGGATTCCCTACTCCCGCCAGTGCTGGAATTGGAGGAAATCAGGCAGAACTTCCTGAGAGAGAAACAGTGTAGTGTGCTAGAAGAAGGTTGGAACAAGACAGACCCCAGTTCAAATCCCATCTTTGCCACTTATGGGTTATGTGACCACAGGTGAGTTATTTCAGGTCTCGGAGCCTCAGCATTCTCAACCTCCTCAGCTATAAACTAGAGGATGATAGTATCCACCTTTGCAGAGCCTGCACATAAAGCGCCTTGAACGACGCCTGCCGCACTGTAGACGCTTAAAGTTCCTGGGTTGGGTGAATCTGCATGTTCTGTGATGCTTCCTTATCCCTGGCTAGCATCTGTCTGTAGGGTGAGGTCTCTGCTTGCCTGGAAGTGGCAGTGGTGGAGCTGGCATCTCATTGCCAGGTACCTTCTGTCGAATGCAGATGTGTTGAGCATCACCGCTAATGAAAGGGGACAGACAGATCTTGGAGAAGGGATGTCTGGGTGGAAGGCTGTGGGATCCCACGTGACTTGGCCTGGAAGGGCTTTTATTGAATATCTACTATGAGTCAGGCCCTGTGCTGGTGTCTTATCACCTTCCCTCTTTTATGCTCATAGTCATCTTGGTTCTTTTGTTTTAATTGAAGTATAGTTTATTTACAATGTTGTGTTAATTTTTGCTGTACAGCAAAATTAACTCAGTTATACACATATATACATTCTTTTTCATATTCTTTTCCATTATGGTTTATCACAAGATACTGAACATAGCTCCCTGTGCTATACAGTAGGACCTTGTTGTTTATCCATTCTACATATAATAGTTTGCATCTGTTAACCCCAAACGCCCAATCCACCTGCCCCCCACCTTGGCAACCACAAGTCTGTTCCCTGTGTCTGTGAGTCTGTTTCTGTTTTGTAGATAGGTTCATTTGTGTTGTATTTTAGATTCCACATATAAGTCATAGTTACCTTGGGATTGATATCAGTATATTAAGATGATTCTTTTTTAAATTTTTTTTATAAATTTATTTTATTTTATTTATTTTTGGCTGCTTTGGGTCTTCGTTGCTTCACGCAGGCTTTTCTCTGGTTGTGGCGAGCAGGGGCTACTCTTCGTTGTGGTGCAGTGGCTTCTCATTGTGGTGGCTTCTCTTGTTGCGGAGCATGGGCTCTAGGCGTGCGGGCTTCAGTAGTTGTGGCACACGGGCTTAGTTGCTTCTTGTCATGTGGGATACTCCTGGACCAGGGCTCGAACCCCTGTCTCCTGCATTGGCAGGAGGATTCTTAACCCCTGCACCATCAGGGAAGCCCCGAGGCGATTCTTTAAAACTCAGCACATCATCTTCTCTTGGCATTTTCTCTGAACCTCTAGGCTTATGTGATGTCCCCCTTCTCTGAATTTCTAGAATACCCCATATTCATTTATCATCATACTTATGACATTGGATTGTAACTGTTTATTTATTATGTAGGGACAAATTTAAAGGCAAGGGCTAATTATTCTTTTTCTCTATCTTCCTAGACCACTGGTCTTCAAAATTTGGTCCTTAGACCGGCTGCACCAACATCACCTGGAAACTTGTTATAAATGCAAATTCTCAAGATATACCCCAAACCCACTGAATCAGAGACTCTGGGCCTGGGTGTTGGCAGTCTGTATTAACAAGCCCTCCATGTGACCCTCATGCATGCTCAAGTTGGAAAACCACTGTCCCAGACCACTGGTCCTCAAGCTTGGTGATGCATCAGAAGCTCTAGGGAGCTGTAGAAAATAGTGATGCCTTGGTCTCACTTCCAGAGATTCTGAGTTAATTGTTTCAGAGTGTGCCCTGGGCATTGGGATCCTTTAAAGTCTCCAAGGGATTCAGCCAACTGGCTTCAGATGTTCAGCCGAAGGTGAGAACCACCAACATGGCGCATCACCCCCAGTGGGCACTCAGTGTGCATTTGTTAATTAGCAGAACATGGTGGTTCAGTGCCTGCTTGGGAGTCTGACACAGATGCCACCGTAACATCCTTCTTTCTAGCTGTGGGTCAGTGCTTTTTTTTTTCTTCCATATTTAAAAAAATGTGGCAAGAGTACTTAGCATGAAATCTACCCTCATCAAAATGTTACAATTTTTATTATAGTATTTTTAACTATAGGCACTATTTTGTACAGCAGATCTCTAGAATTTATTCATCTTGCATAGCTGACACTTTATACCCTTTGGACAGCAACTCCCCACTTCCCCCTCCCCCCAGGCCCTGGCAACCACCCTTCTACTCTCTGCTTCTGTGACTTTCACTACTTTAGATCCCTCATGTAAGTAGAATCATGCCACCTTTGTCCTTCTGTGACTGGCTTATTTCAGTCAGCGTAGTGTTCTCCAGATGCAGCCATGTTGTCGCATGTGGCAGGATTTCCTTCTTTTTTTTTTTTAAGGCTGAATAATATTCCACTGTATGTATACACTACATTTTCTTTATCATTCATCTATCAATGGACTTTTAGGTTCTTTTCCTATATGGGCTACTGTGAATAATGCTGCAGTGAACATGGGAGGGCAACTGTCTCTTGAGATCCTGACTTCGATTCTTTTGGGTATATACTTAGAAGTGAGGTTGCTGGATCTTATGGTAGTTCTAGTTTTAATTTTTTTGAGGAAACCCTATGTTGTTTTTCATAGTGATTACACTGTTTTACATTCACTGTGGGTCGGTTCTTAACCTCTGTAAGCCTTAATTTCAGTATCTGTTAATAGGAGTAATAATGTGAATCTTCATATAGGATTGTTTCGAGGATTACCTATATAATGCATATAAAGCACTTGGTACAATGAAAAACCTCCAATTAGTTGTGCTGATTAGTAGTATCTCCATTATACAGGAGAAGAATGTGAAGCTCAGAGACTTTGGCTAAAGAAAGAGTGCCCCTCCTGGGTCAACGTCAAAACCTCAGGTTTTAAGACCCAAAGTCATTAGCTCTGCCTTCAGGGTACCATAACTTCCTGTATGGTTCTGTTGTCTGGAAGAGACTTGAGGAGACTCCCCTTGACCATCTGAATCACTGCACCCGAGTCTTCGGGGCTATAGCTCATCTATTGAACAAAAAAATATTTAGGGAACTCCAAGATTTCTGTTCTCAATACTGAGTTGTACTATTGGTTGTCAAGTGTTGGGTGAAAAATCCCCAGGTTTCTTTGGAAACTGGCCAACACTTATAGATATTATTACCTGGGAGATGGACTCCATCAGTACTCTTTCAGTTATAAGTAGCAATAAAACCCATCTCAAACTTGCTTAAACAATTAATGTTATTAATTGGGTCATGTAGCAAAAAGTCTAGGAATCCAACTAGGAACAGTTGCTCAAAAGACCTTGTTAAAAGTTTACCTTTTGTTGCTTAAAAAGTGAAACATAAAATTCAACATACACTTAGTGTGCCAAGAAATTCCCCTCCTATGTATTTACCCAAGAGAATTGAAAATTATATCCACTCAAAGAAATCTACACTAATATTCATAGACGCTTTATTCATAATAGCCCCAAACTGGAAGCAACCCAAACGTCCATCAACAGGAGAATTAATAAACAAGCTTTGGAATAGCCACACAATGGGATAACTCTTAGGAATAAAATGAATGTTGATACATGCAAAAACAAGGTTGAATCTCAAAAGCATTATATTGAGTGAGAGAAGCCAGGCACATCTGTATATTCTATTTATATGAGATTTTAAAAGGTAAACCTGTAGTGATAGGAAGTAGCCAGTGGTGGCCTGGAGTTGGGATGGAGTAATTGACTGCAAACAGGTGTGAGAGACCCCTCTAAGGTAATGGACATGTTATATTTCGTGCTTGTCATGGTGGTTAATTGACGATATGCATGTGTCAAAATGTATCAAACTGTACACTTAACATGGGTGCATTTTATTTTGTGCAAATTATACCTCAATAAGCTTTATTGAAAAAGCTGGCTCTCTCTCTGGCTCTGCGTACCTCAATGCGGCTTCATTTGCAGGCAGGCTCTCCCCATGTGGTAGCAAAGCCAGCTCTCAGTAATTTATGACCCTCAGTTCAGCAGCCCCAAGGGAAAGAGGGCTTCTTTCCATATTACAGTAATGGCATAGATTGTCATTGGATTAACTGAGGTCATGTGACCTTCCTCGAACCAGTCACTGTCTGGGGATGATAGTGGAATTCTCTGGTCAGGCCTGGGTCATGTGCTAGAGCCAGGGGGTGGGGTCAGCCCTGCAAAACTACAGAGTGTGAATAGGGGAGGAGTCCATTCCCAAAGGAAAGCAGAGGTGTTGTTACTAGAAGATGGAGAAATGGATGTAGATGCCATAGAGGTCTTCTACATAGACCTTCTCTGGATATACCTTCCTGGCTGGGTACCTCTCTCTCTTTCAGACCCCTCATCATCCAGAATGAGACAGATCCACCTGTTTCATCACTTTTGTGATTTCTGCAAGCATGAGGTAGTAGAAGGGCAAAGGCATTGAAGTCAGACACACGTGGCTTCAAACCTCAGCGCCGCTTCTTCTTGGCCCCTTGATCCTAGGCAATTTGTTGAAGCTCTCTGAGAATCAATTTCCTTATCTATGAAATGAGTATAATTGTAAGACCTACCCTATGACAGTACTGTGAGGATTCAATGAGATACTTCATATCAAGTACTTGGTACACAGTAAGCACTTAATCAATGTCATCTATTATTACTATTTTTAATATTTCAAATGACTTAAAAAAACTGAGTATTAACCTATAACCAGGTGTAGCAGGTGTATGGGTGCCCTGCCCATATCTCCTCGGTACTTTCATTCCCATACATAGTGATGGCATTCCACTGCAGGAACCTTCCGCTCACTCCATATGACGGCTCCCTCTGGCATGCTCTCCTGCATGTGAGGAGGCCTAGAAGTGCTAGAGACTTGATGCCCCTGGGAGTAGCTCTCAGCCAGTGATGGATACCCCAGTTTTCTCATCTCTTGGGTGAGGCACGTTCTACAGCGTCTCTCAGGAGGTGCCCCTCCCTCACCCACATTTTGGGATTGAGCTTCAGTTGCCCCCTGCCATTTAAGACTGGATTGTCTTATGCCCCTTCCCCGTCTAACTTCCCTGCTCCTTCCTAGCTACTAAATACACTATTTGCATTCAGACTTTATTTCAGAGCCTGCTTCTGAGGGAAGCCAACCTGAGATCCAGACCCCATGAGTGAGTGGAAACATCACAATTCTACTCTTGGCTAGAATCACCCAACATTGTATAATGTCATAACGCCAGAGGCTTTGACTGGTAACCTTTAAAGCTTTGATGAATAAAATATGGTAGAAAAGAATGAATTATTCCTTAATAAATGCAGTTTGCTGGGTAGGCAAACCCTATACAAACATTTATAGGAGAGGAACGCAATGCGGGAGATGAATCCTGAAAGGCCCTTTCATGGCAGAAGAGCGGGAGTCACTGACAGGGGAGTTCTCAGTAAATACTGCTTGAGTGATTGATTAGTCTGGCTCCCAGCATAGGGCTATTACTCAGTGTCAGAATCCTGGGCTGTGGGTTTATGTGCAGCCAAGAGACTTCGTGAAACTGCAAAGCTTGGGAAGCTGAGCACACACGTCCTGGCCATCCCTGTAGCTCTGCTGTGTTCGTGGAGGGGCTAGTTTGAGTAAACCATGGCTCAGTCAGGTGCCACTGGGCACCATGGTTACAATGGGTCTTGTTCCAGGCATATTGGCAATGACTTTGCCAAGGATCCACAGTCCCAGATTTTAATCCCTCTCCTGCCTCTACCTTCCTGTGTGACCTCGGTGAGTCCCCTGCTCTCTTCTGTCAAATGGAGTGGTTTGGATGAAGAGGCCCCAGTTATTCATGCTTTGTGAACTGTATGAGGCTATTGCCTTGTCGACAACGTATTCAGCTATTGCACATTCTCCATAGGGTGGGTGGGTAGCAGATGGACACCGCCCCATTTTATAGATAGAGTAACTGAGGTGGAGTGAGAAAACATGACGTGGTCACTGCATACTGTGCCAGATTTTTAAAATTTCAGTACAGAATCTTATGTAACGTAACTCCTGAGACCTGAAGAGAAGACAGCCCAGGGTAAGGCAACTTAGATATGTAACCTAGGAAACACTGGCGTTGAGATGGAGCCTGCCAGCGTGGCAAGCACGTGAGCACTAGAGTTCTGACGGACATGGCTTTGAATCTAAGCCTTGGCCACTCCCTGGCTCCCCGAACCTCAAGGTCTTCACTTTTAAAATGAAAGAAATAATATCTATGCCATAAGATTCAGGTCAGGCTCATACGAGACAGTTAGTTCTGCTGTAACACTTGTCCTGGAAACATGAATTTGTTCCAATGAGATTGATATATTAGGAAGCAATTTGAACATAATGTGAATTTCACATTTACTTATGTACAGTTTCATCAGTGAGAAGCAACAGGTGAGTGAAAGACATTGCCCGCAGCTGAAATAAGCCATGTAAGAATCCACAGAATGCTACATGCGCACACACCTCAAGCATCTACCTGATACCTAAGTTACGAGCCACACCCACCCACGTCTGGTGTTAAGACTTCCCGTCTGATTGCAGATAACTGATATCAGTTCCACCACCTCACAACACATCAGCCGCAGTTTTCCCAACCCCCCACCTTCACAAGCCAATTTCAGATCTTTTCCAAGGTAAAGGGTCATATTTATTGTAGTATGTGTGTATTTAAAAACCATTTAATATGTGTAAAACTATGCTTCCATTTTTAGCAGCTTTCTGTGTTTTTTTAAATGTGTCACTGATGAAGTTTTTGAGCGTTGTGTCCCAACCTCATTTCCCCATAAACCTTTGTAGTTTTTATTGTACAATGGTGCATAGTGCAGTGAATTTTAGGAATGCATATGTCATACTATGGCAGAACTGATTGTATAGTGAGGTAAAGTGCCTGGCATAGGGCATAGTACAGAGTAAATGTTAGAGTGCCCTCATTCCCTCACTTTTCATCCTCATATGATAAAAAGTAAAGAGCTGAATTGTGACTCTTGATTGTTTAGAGAAACTACTTGTGCTTCGTAGGTAAAAAAGAAAGAGGGATTTATTAGAATTCTATCTCTTATGGACAGGAATGTGACTTGGCTTCACTGAAGTCATAACTGTGACCTTTAGTTATAAGAAACAGAAACCCAGCTCACACTTGTTAAGACAAAAAAAAGTTTATTGGCTTGTTGCTAAAGGGTTCCCTGAAGATTTGCTTCAGTCACAGCTGGATCAAGGCACTAAACCTATGCTACGTCACTGGGACTTGGTTTCCATCTCTCAGCCCTGCCTTCTGCTGGCTCTGTTTTCAAGCAGGCTTTATTCTAGTGGTGGCAAGATGGTGGCCAGCAACTCTTGACTCACATCCATACACTTCAAGTCTAGTGGAAAAGAGAGGGCGTTTCTTTTTTCTAGTCTCATTTGCCTAAATCTTGAGATTCATTGGCTCTGGTTGGGTCATATTCCCACCGCTGAAATTATAATTGTGGCCAGAGGGATCTGATGCTCTTATGGTCAGGCTTGGGTGTCATACCCTCCCCTGGAATTAGGGTATAGTCAGCTCTTATGCAAATGAACCTGGGTGGAGGTGGGAAAGGGATGGTTCTCCATAGGAAATTCAACGTATTAGTATCCGAATAAGGAAGAATGAATATTGGACAGGCAAAAACAACAAAATCCCACTATAAGAAGTTACCAAAACCAGGAATTTGGAAGCCATTTAGATTTTCTTTACTACTCTGTGTTTCACTGTTTTCTTTTCCTGAAACCTTTCTTTCTCTGCTTTTCTGATCCACGTGATATTTTCAGAATGGACAGAATCTGCCAACCCCACGCTACCCAAACTATTACAGAGCCAACCACCAGAAGGAGGGAATATCTCAATTCAAAATTCTAAAGGAAGGATTCTGACCCAGCTTGGATCAGGGGCTCACTTACATTTAAACGACCTGATTCAGGCATGGGTGTGTTGCTGTTTTGTTGCATAAACAGACTTCCAGGAGCCCACTGTTGGGTCTGTAGATGTGAAGACCAATAGTAATGATCCTTGTGAGTTGGTCAGACTACCTAGTAGGTGTCCATAACAAGGCAGGTCTTCTCAAATTTCTCCTCCACTATTTTCAGGATTCAAGTCCAAGATGGCTTAGCCTGTGGTTGATAAAGTGATGGACGATTGTTAAATACCTGTATCTGAGGCCAGAGACTTCACCTTCCCCAAGCTCCTTGGAATCTAGCCCATTTAGCAGGATAGAGGCGAACAAGAGGAGTGAAGTTGGTGGGGGCAGAGACAGTGAGTGCCATCAGCATCTCTTTACAAACGACCTAACTTCTCAGCTTCTGTTTCACCTCCTGGTCCTGCTAGACTTGATAATGATCAGTGACACTGACTCACATCTTACAGAACTCAGGTCACTGGGCTTTTCTTTTTTCTGGGATGAGGGAAATTGGATCATAGATATTCAGCCTCAGACCAGAATTAGTGAGATATGAGAGCAGGAAGTAATTTAAGTTTATCTTTTTGGTCTGCTTGGGTATTGTTTTGTGTGGCAGATTAGCACAGTAGGACCAATTCTTCAGCCTCCCAGTATGCATACTCTTTTCCATGTGACTTTGCAGTTTCTGTCACCAAAGAGGTGGGTGGAGTTGCTTTCCCACCTGCTAAATTTGGACTGGCCTGTGATTTACTTTGACCAATAGGATATTGTCGAAGTGACTCTGTACCAGTTTATTTAATTTATTTTTATTTTATGTATACAGCAGGTTCTTACTAGTTATCCATTTTATACATATTAGTGTATAGATGTCAATCCCAATCTCCCAATTCATCCAACCATCCCCCCCACCCCACTGCCACTTTCTCTGCTTAGTGTCCATACGTTGGTTCTGTACATCTGTGTCTCTGTTTCTGCCCTGCAGACCTGTTCATCTGTACCATTTTTCTGGGTTCCACGTATATGCATTAATATACGATATTTGTTTTTCTCTTTCTGACTTACTTCACTCTGTATGACAGCCTCTAGATCCATCCATGTCTCTACATATGACCCAATTTCGTTCCTTTTTATGGCTGAGTAATATTCCATTGCATATATGTACCACATCTTTATCCATTCATCCGTCTATGGGCATTTAGGTTGCTTTCATGACCTGGCTATTGTAAATAGTGCTGCAATGAACATTGTGGTGAATGTGTCTTTTTTTTTTTTGCAGTACGCTGGCCTCTCACTGTTGTGGCCTCTCCCGTTGCGGAGTACAGGCTCCGGACGCGCAGACTCAGTGGCCATGGCTCACGGGCCCAGCCGCTCTGCGGCATGTGGGATCCTCGTGGACCGGGGCACGAACCTGTGTCCCCTGCATTGGCAGGCGGACCCTCAACCACTGCGCCACCGGGGAATCCCCGGTGAATGTGTCTTTTTGAATTATGGTTTTCTCTGGGTATGTGCCCAGTAGTGAGATTGCTGGGTCATATGGTAATTCTATTTTTAATTTTTTAAGGAACCTCCATACTGTTCACAATAGTGGCTGTATCAATTTACATTCCCACCAACAGTGCATGTGGGTTCCCTTTTCTCCACACCCTTTCCACCATTTGTTGTTTGTAGATTTTCTGATGATGCCCATTCTAACTGGTGTGAGGTGATACCTCACTGTACTTTTGATTTGCATTTCTCTAATAATTAGTGATGCTGAGCAGCTTTTCATGTGCTTCTTGGCCATCTGTATGTCTTCTTTGGAAAAATGTCTATTTAGGTCTTCTGCTCATTTTTGGATTGGGTTTTTGTTTTTTTAATATTGAGCTGCATGAGCTGTTTATATATTTTGGAGATTAATACTTTGTCCGTTGATTCGTTTGCAAATATTTTCTCCAATTCTGAGGGTGTCTTTTCGTCTTCTTTGTGGTTTCCTTTGCTTTGCAAAAGCTTTTAAGTTTCATTAGGTCCCATTTGTTTAGTTTTGTTTTTATTTCCATTTCTTTAAGAGGTGGATCAAAAAAGATCTTGCTGTGATTTATGTCAAAGAGTGTTCTTCCTATGTTTTCCTCTAAGAGTTTTTAGTGTCCAGTCTTACATTTAGGTCTTTAATCCACTTTGAGTTTATTTTTGTGTATGGTGTTAGGGAGTGTTCTAATTTCATTCTTTTACATGTAGCTGTCCAGTTTTCCCAGCACCACTTATTGAAGAGACTGTCTTTTCTCCATTTTATATCCTTGCCTCCTTTGTCATAGATTAGTTGACCATAGGTGCGTGGGTTTATCTCTGGGCTTTCTATCCTGTTCCATTGATCTATATTTCTGTTTTTGTGCCAGTACCATATTTTCTTGATCACTGTAGCTTTGTAATATAGTCTGAAGTCAGGGAGCCTGATTCCTCCAGCTCTGTTTTTTTCCCTCAAGACTGTTTTGACTATTTGGGATCTTTTTTGTCTGCATACAAATTTTAAGATTTTTTGTTCTAGTTCTGTAAAAAATGCCATTTGTAATTTGATAGGGATTGTATTGAATCTGTAGATTTCTTTGTGTAGTATAGTCATTTTCACAGTGTTGACTGTTGCAATCCAAGAACATGGTATATCTCTCCATCTGTTTGTATATCTTTAATTTCTTTCATCAGCGTCTTATAGTTTTATGCATACAGGCCTTTTGTCTCCCTTGATAGGTTTATTCCAGGGTATTTTATTCTTTTTGATGCAGTGGAAAATGGGAGTGTTTCCTTAATTTCTCATTCAGATTTTTCATCATTAGTGTATAGGAATGCAAGAGATTTCTGTGCATTAATTTTGTATCCTGCAACTTTACCAGATTCATCGATTAGCTCTAGTAGTTTTCTGGTGGCATCTTTTTTTTTTTTTGTGGTACGTGGGCCTCTCACTGCTATGGCCTCTCCCGTTGCGGAGCACAGGCCCCGGACGTGCAGGCTCAGCGGCCATGGCTCACGGGCCCAGCTGCTCCGCGGCATGTGGGATCTTCCCAGTCTGGTGGCATCTTTAGGATTCTCTATGTATAGTATCATGTCATGTGCAAACAGTGACAGTTTTACTTCTTTTCCAATTTGTATTCCTTTTATTTCTTTCTCTTCTCTGATTGCTGTGGCTAGGACTTCCAAAACTATATTGAATAATAGTGGCGAGAGTGGACATCCTTGTCTTGTTCCTGATCTTAGAGAAAATGCTTTCAGTTTTTCACCATTGAGAATGATGTTTGCTGTGAGTTGGTCGCATATGGCCTTTATTATGTTGAGGTAGGTTCCCTCTATGCCTACTTTCTGGAGAGTTTTTATCATAAATAGGTGTTGAATTTTGTCAAAAGCTTTTTCTGCATCTATTGAGATGACCATATGGTTTTTCTCCTTCAATTTGTTAATATGGTGTATCACATTGATTGATTTGCATATATTGAAGAATCCTTGCATCCCTGGGATAAATCCCACTTGATCATGGTGTATGATCCTTGTAATGTGTTGTTGGATTCTGTTTGCTAGTATTTTGTTGAGGTTTTTTGCATCTATATTCATCAGTGATATTGGTCTGTAATTTTCTTTTTTTGTAGTATCTTTGTCTGGTTTTGGTATCAGGGTGATGGTGGCCTCGTAGAATGAGTTTGGGAGTGTTCCTTCCTCTGCAGTTTTTTGGAAGAGTTTGATAAGGATGGGTGTTAGCTCTTCTCCAAATGTTTGATAGAATTCACCTGTGAAGCCATCTGGTCCTGGACTTTTGTTAGTTGGAAGATTTTTAATCACAGTTTCAATTTCATTACTTGTGATTGGTCTGTCCATATTTTTTATTTCTTCCTAGTTCAGTCTTGGGAGGTTATACCTTTCTAAGAATTTGTCTATTTGTTCCAGGTTGTCCATTTTATTGGCATAGAGTTGCTAGTAGTAGTCTCTTAGCATGATTTGTATTTCTGTGGTCTGTTGTAACTTCTCCTTTTTCATTTCTAATTTTATTAATTTGAGTCCTCTCCCTCTTCTTTTTCTTGATGAGTCTGGCTAAAGGTTTATGAATTTTGTTTATCTTCTCAAAGAACCAGGTTTTAGTTTTATTGATCTTTGCAATTGTTTTCTTTGTTTCTATTTCATTTATTTCTACTCTGATCTTTATGATTTCTTTCCTTCTACTAACTTTGGGTTTTGTTTGTTCTTCTTTCTCTAGTTCCTTTAGCTGTAAGGTTAGATTGTTTATTTGAGATTTTTCTTGTTTCTTGAGGTAAGCTTGTATTGCTATGGACTTCCCTCTTAGAACTGCTTTTTCTGCATCCCATAGGTTTTGGATTGTTGTGCTTTCATTGTAATTTGTCTCTAGGGTTTTTTTTTTTTTTTTCAGTACGTGGGCCTCTCACTGTTGTGGCCTCTCCCGTTGTGGAGCACAGGCTCTGGACGTGCAGGCTCAGCAGCCATGGCTCACGGACCCAGCCGCTCCGCGGCATGTGGGATCCTCCCGGACTGGGGCACAAACCCATGTCCCCTGCATCGGCAGGCGGACTCTCAGCCACTGCACCACCAGGGAAGCCCTCTAGGTATTTTTTGATTTCCTCTTTGATTTCTTCAGTGATCTCTTGGTTATTTAGTAACATATTCTTTAGCCTCCATGTGTTTGTTTTTTTTACTTTTTTTCTCTGTAATTGATTTCAAATCTCATAGCGTTGTGGTCAGAAAAGCTGCTTGATATGATTTTAATTTTCTTAAATTTACTGAGGCTTGATTTTTGACCCAAGATGTGATCTATCCTGGAGAGCGTTCCTTGTGCACTTGAGAAGAAAGTGTAATCTGCTGTTTTTGGATGGAATGTCCTATAAATATCAAATCTATCTGGTCTATTGTGTCATTTAAAGTTTGTGTTTCCTTATTAGTTTTCTGTTTGGGTGATCTGTCCATTGGTGTAAGTGAGGTGTTAAAGTCCCCCACTATTACTGTGTTACTGTCGATTTCCTCTTTTATAGCTGTTAGCAGTTGCCTTATGTATTGAGGTGCTCCTATGTTGGGTGCATATATATTTATAATTGTTATATCTTCTTCTTGGGTTGATCCCTTGATCATTATGTAGTGTCCGTCCTTGTCTCTTGTAACATTCTTTATTTTAAAGTCTATTTTATCTTATATGAGGATTGCTACTCCAGCTTTCTTTTGATTTCCATTTGCATGCAATATCTTTTTCCATCCCCTCACTTTCAGTCTGTATGTGTCCCTAGGTCTGAAGTGCGTCTCTTGTAGACAGCATATGTATGGGTCTTGTTTTTGTATCCATTTAGCCAACCTGTGTCTTTTGGTTGGAGCATTTAATCCATTCATGTTTAAGGTAATTATTGATATGTATGTTCCTATTACCATTTTCTTAATTGTTATGGGTTTGTTTTTGTAGGTCCTTTTCTTCTCTTGTGTTTCCCACTTAGAGAAGCTCCTTTAGCATTTGTCATAGAGCTGGTTTGGTGGTGCTGAATTCTCTTAGCTGTTGCTTGTCTGTAAAGCTTTTGATTTCTCTGTCAAATCTGAATGAGATCCTTGCTGGGTAGAGTAATCTTGGTTGTAGGTTCTTCCCTTTCATCACTTTAAATATATCATGCCACTCCCTTCTGGCTTGTAGAGTTTCTGCTGAGAATCAGCTGTTAACCTTATGGGAGTTCCCTTGTATGTTGTTTGTTGTTTTTCCCCTGTTTTTTTCAATAATTTTTCCTTGTCTTTAATTTTTGTCAGTTTGATTACTATATGTCTCGGCGTGTTTCTCCTTGGGTTTATCCTGCCTGGGACTCTCTCTGCTTCCTGGATGTGGGTGGCTATTTCCTTTCCCATGTTAGGGAAGTTTTGGACTATAATCTCTTCAAATATTTTGTCGGGTCCTTTGTCTCTCTCTCCTCCTTCTGAGACCCCTATAATGCGAATGTTGTTGTGTTTAATGTTGTCCCAGAGGTCTGTTAGGGTGTCTTCATTTCTTTTCATTCTTTTTTCTTTATTCTCTTCTGCAGCAGTGAATTCCACCATTCTGTCTTCCAGGTCACTTATCTGTTCTTCTGCCTCAGTTATTCTGGTATTGATTCCTTCTAGTGTAGTTTTCATTTCAGTTATTGTATTGTTCATCTCTGTTTGTTTGTTCTTTAATTCTTCTAGGTCTTAAACATTTCTTGCATCTTCTTGATCTTTGCCTCTATTCTGTTTCCGAGGTTCTGGATCATCTTCACTACCATTATTCTGAATTCTTTTTCTGGAAGGTTGCCTATCTCCACTTCATTTAGTTGTTTTTCTGGGGTTTTATCTTGTTCCTTCATCTGGTACAAAGTCCTCTGCCTTTTCATTTTGTCTGTCTTTCTGTGAGTGTGGTTTTCCTTCCACAGGCTGCAAAATTGTAGTTCTTCTTGCTTCTGCTGTCTGCCCTCTGGTGGATGAGGCTATCTTCTGTAGCAGTTTAGAGCCTAGAGCTGAAGAGTCTTTGTGTATTTCTGCTTGCTCTCTTATACCTCCACCATTCCCTAGAGAACATGCCTAGACTAACCTGGTGGAGGATGAGAGCCATGTGAAATATAGCCAGGACACCTAGCAACGTCATTTGAGATTATCCTAGATTAGCCAGCAGTCAGCCAATCCCAGACATGTGAATGAGCTGAGCGGAAACAGGAAGGGATGCCTGGATGTCTTAACCTAAATCATTGGTCATAGACTTGAGAGCTAAATAAACACATTTTGAAAATAACTACAGTATTTGGAGGGATGAGTTTTTTCAAAAAAATTGACGTATAGTTGGTGTAAATATTACATAAGTTACAGGTGTACAATATAGTGATTCACATGTGGGATGGTTTTTTTCTTTAATTTTCCTATTTTAATTGTTAGAATACTGTCCAAAGTAATACAGTAGAAATGTATTGTATATATGTTTATAGCATATATAAAATGAGAATATGAAAACAAGAGCATAAAGGATGGAGGGAGAAATTAGAAATATAATACTTAAAGTTATTACTCTCTATTTAGAGTAGGATATTATTTGAATTTGGAACATTGTAACTTAAAGGTGTATATTTTAAATTTTTATTTATTTATTTTTTATTGAAATATAGTGTATGTACAATATTACATTAGTTTCGGGTGTATTACATAGTGATTTGACATTTGCATACATTATGAAATGATCACCACAATAAGTCTAGTAACAATCTGTCCTCATACAAAGTTATTAAAATATTATTGACCATATACCGTATGCTGTATGTTACATCCCCGAGGCTTACTTATTTTATAACTGGAGGTATGTATGGCAGATGGTTTTTAAAGCAGCATTATTGTGGCAACCTATAACTGATACGTTTAAGATGGAATTTGAAGCTTTGTATCTTGACTATCTACTGCGCAACAGATATGTATAGTGATTTCAGTCTTCCCAACACATTTAGGTTGGTTGCATTTTGAAGATAACTGAGATGAGAATTATAGAGGTTATGTGGCTTCCATGGGGCCAACCTGCTAATAAGGGGTTGGTTGGATATAATAAGACGGATACTTCCCACCATACGAATCTACCTACCTCTCTGTGGTGTGTCCACACCCAGAATCCCATGGTGCCAGTTGCTGTCAGTCCAAAGATCTCAATAATTTAGGGTAAAGGGGAACATTTCCTTGGACTGTGTTATCCTGAGGTTGATTATGTCTTCCTGTAAGTCTCAGTTTTAATAACTTCTACCATAAAGATCTTGGATTTGTTGATAATATTATCATATTTAAAAGGGCAAAGATTTGAACAGACAATTCACAAATGAATATACAAATGATTGATAAGCACATGAAAAGATGCCTGACATCATTAGTTATCAGGGAAAGGCAAACCAAAACCATAATAAGATAGATATCACCCATTAGAATGGCTAAATTAAAGAGTGACAATATCAAGTGATGGTGAAAAAGTGGAGCAAGTAGAATTCTCATACACTGAGGGTGTAAAGTGGTGGGACAGAAAAGATTTTGGTCGTTTTAAAATAAAGTTAAGTCTGCATTTACTGTATGACTTATCAGTGTTACGTCTTCGTATTTATTCAAGATTCATGTGAACATGTCCATGCAAAATCTTGTACACTAATATTTGCAGCAACTTTATTGAAAATAACTCTAAACTGGAAACAAGCTGAAAGTCCATCTACCAGTAAATAAGTAAACTACTTGTGGGATGTTACATAATAAGAAAAATGAATAAATTACTGCTATGTGCATTAATATGGATAAATTCCAAAAAAATTATGCTGAGAGATAAAAGGCAGACATAAACGAGTACATAATATATACCTTTATATGAAATCTGGGATTGACAAATCAAATCTGTAGTGACTGAAGGCAAATAAGTGTTTTCCTGTGGCCAAGGAGTGGGGGATTTATTAAGATGGAACCCAAGGGGACTCTTTTCTTTTTTGGCTGCGTTGGGTCTTCGTTGCTGCGCGCGGGTTGTCTCTAGTTGCGGCGAGCAGGGGCTACTCTTCATTGCGGTGCCCGGGCTTCTTATTGCAGTGGCTTCTCTTCTTGCAGAGCACGGGCTCTAGGCACACAGGCTTCAGTAGTTATGGCACGCAGGTTCAGTAGTTGTGGCTCACGGGCTCTAGAGTGCAGGCTCAGTAGTTGTGGCGCACGGGCTTAGTTGCTCCGTGGCATGTGGGGATCGTCCCAGACCAGGGCTTGAACCCATGTCCCCTGCATTGGCAGGTGGATTCTTAACCACTCTGCCACCAGGGAAGTCCCCCAAGGGGACTCTTGAGGGTGATAGAAATGTTCTATATCTTAGTGGGTAAACTGGTATATACATTTGTCAAAAGCCATCAAAATGTACAATTAAGGTGGGTGCATTTAATTGTATGTAAATTATAACCAATGAGGATGATTTTTAAAAAGACTTAAAATTATGTCTTCTGAAAGTCATGGTTAGGGGTTCTGGGGAGACGGTTGGTGGTGCGGCACAGTCAGCTTCCCGGAATTAGGAGAAAAACGCCCCAGCTGCCAAAGACAATTCAGAACCACCGACAGCACCTCAGTATTAAACGTTAAAATGCAGGGAAAGCAGTTAGCACAGAGCCTGGCAACAGAGCAAGCACTCAGTAAAAGGCAGGTCAAACCACAACTACTGAGCCCACGTGCCACAACTACTGAGTCTGCGCTCTAGAGCCCATGAGCCACAACTACTGAGCCCATGTGCCGCAACTACTGAAGCCTGCGTACCTAGAGCCCGTGCTCCACAACAAGAGAAGCCACTACAATGAGAAGCCCGCGCACTGCAACGAAGAGTAGCCCCCGCTCTCCGCAGCTAGAGAAAGCCCGCGTGCAGCAACGAGGACCCAACACAGCCAAAAATAAATAAATAAAAATAAGTAAATTAAGATAAAAAAAGCAGCTCAAAACCCCCTTTAATGAATGCCTACTATATGCCAGGTATCACGTAAGACCTTATTTATATGCATTATTTCATTATATTCTCACCAGCCACTGTTACTACTTTCACTCTGCAGTTGACAAGTCAAACGTTTTCCTCAGTACAATTTTTTTTAAAAAAGGAAAGTAGAGAACAATGAAACACACACACACACACACACACACACACACACACACACACGCACGCACGCACACACACGTTAAACTTCAAAATGTTGGTCTGAGGCCCTGAAATGGGAAAGGGAATTTTTGCCTCTCTGGTGTAATTGTGTTCTGCTTCCAGGATGTCTGGAGTTAGAGTCGCCGTCAGGCAAGCAGGTGTGCCTGCACTGTGTACAGGAACTTCAGGTACATTTTCCCAAGCCTCTGGCAGATTGTTTTTTACATACAAAATCACTTGTCAGGCAGACTTTTTTTCCCCTTAGTTCTCATAAGATAGAAACAACAGTGTTACATAACAGGCATCAGCAGTGTTGGTTTTGCAGAGCATCTGACCAAGATTGGGGGGTGGACAGCAGCAAGGGAGCATGCAAGTGGTAGCTTAGAGAGCCTTGAAAGCTAAGGTTCTGGGCAGAATGCTGGTGAGACAATGGGGCAGAGATAAACTCTTCTCATCGGAGATTGGGCAAAGAATCAGGCCGGGAGCTCAAACCCCGGGGTCTCTGCTGGCCAGCGTCTCCTCTCATCCGCACTGTTATCCCCATGGTTCCATGCCCTGTATCTTGCCTGGACTCCAGAAGTAACCTCCTAACTGGTCTTTTCACTTCCAGCCTTTCTCTATCTTGACCCTAGATCTTTGTAGGCACGTATGTCTGTTTTTTTCACTGACTTCTCTCAAATGTCTTAAACATTCCCCCAAACTGAACTTCCTCATATAGTAGAGTCCTTCATAAACATCAATGGTCGTTCAAAATCTGGGCCCTGACTACATCGCCAGTCTCTTTCTTTGCTCCTGTGGCCCCTCGATCCTCATCCTAATGAACTATATGCAGGTTCCTCCACGTATCCTGCAATGCTGTATTTTGCCTATATGGTTCCGTCTGCCTGAATGCCCTTTCCTGCCTCAGCTATCTCTCTAACTTCCAAATATCCTCCAATTAAGAACTCAGGTGTCAGCCTCTTTCAGTCTTCCTCCTCGTTCTACCCCCGTTATATTTGCAGTTGGATCAGAGACCCCTTCTTTGTGCTCCCACACTATCCTTATTTCAACTCCTTATTAAAACTTCCACATTGTAATACACTAGTCTGTTTAATCATTCGTAATTTGCCTTCTCTTCTTCATCTCTGCCCTTTCTTCCATTTCCTTTAGAGCACCTAGGATAACATATTGTGTTCTACAAGGTCTTGTGCAAGGAAGCCCCTGCCATCACTCTAGCCTTATCTTGTAGTCCTCTCGTTCTAGTTCACTCTGTGCCAGCTACCCCTGGCTTTTTTCATGTCTTCCAATGTGCCACATATTCCTTTTTGCCACGGGACCTTTGCACATGCTCTTCCAACTGACTGTCATGCTTTCATCCTTCTCCATATTGCCCATCTCATAGTTCATTTCAATGCATCCTTGCATTGAAATGAATTCAGCTCAGTCATTTTTCTTGGGACACCCTCTCTGAGCTTTACTATCACCCTGCATGTTTCTTTAAACATATGTACTAACAGTGACATTGAATATTTGCAAAGGTGATCATTTGTTAATTCTCTCTCCAACTAGACTATAAGCTTCACAGAGTCAGAGACCACCTGTCATGTCAACTCGACCCACCACTGAATTACTAGTGTCTGGCATAGAGTAGAGGGCCAATAAATATTTGTTTAATCACTCAGCGGCTGCCCCTACCTCATTCCCTCATTTAATACTAAACAATTCATAATATTCATCCTAACATTACACGTTTCAGTTCACAAATGACATAGGATGTCCTATATGTTTCTACTTGAACTTTCCGTGATTGAAAGGCCAGGGATATTATCCCATTTTTTCAGGGGAGTAACTTGAAGGCTCAGAGAGGCCAAGTGACTTGCCCAGGGTCATAAGGCTATTCGAGAGCCTCTGTCTCCAGCTCTTTGCATGCGTCTACCTCCAGCTTCCATATATGGAAAAAGACATGCCTGGCCAATGTGTCAATGCCATGAGTTTGTTTATTTCTATACCTCTTAGAGGACACTGTGAGATTAAGGAGGGTGGCATATTCAGAGCCCAGAGAAAGCTACAGCATAATCCAGGCCCTTATTACATTACCCTTTGGAAGATGAATAGGAGCTGCCAGGCATTTGCCTAAGTCAGTAAGCAGAGTGGCATTAACTAGCGCGAGGTTTATTTTTCCTCCCCAGATGAGGAGCAGTTGGCATACAGGGAATGCACAAACCCCACACACCTGTTCTTCGGCGATGACCACACGAACAAAAGCTCCATAAAGAAGGACGATTGGAAAGAACATGGGGGCTCTGGAGCCACACAGACCTGGTTTCAGATCCCGGTCCTGATAGCTTCCAGCTGTGTGACCTGGACCTCAGTTTCCTTATCTGAAAAGTGGGGATGAGAAGCCATTCCTCATCATTCCTTAATTTCCTTTCTCTTTTGAGTCCTGTCAATTCCACCTCCCTAACGTGTCCTGACTCTCTGCTTCTCGGCACCATCTTGGTCCCAGTCATCTCTCTGCTGGTGGACTGCCATCGCCTCCTACCTGGTTTCCCGATTCCACCCTGGCTCCTTTTGCCGTCCGTTTGCCACACAGCAGTCATAATTGTCCTTCAGAACCCAATCAGATCGTCAAACCACCTACCTGCACCATCCTCACTGTGCTTGATCTGATCTCTGCCTCTTTTCCTTGCTCATCTGCCTCTGCCTTTATGGCTCAGTTCCAATCACGCTGGCCTCCTTTCTATTCCTCCAACATGTGACACTTGTCCCCACCCCAGGCCTTTGCACTGGCTGTTACCCCTGCTGTCTGGTGTGCTATTCTCTCTAATGTTTGCATGACCGTCTTCTTGTCATTCCAATTTCAGCTCAAATGCCATTTCTGCAAGGGGTCTCCTCTTCTGAAAAGCTTCCTGCCCTGCTAGTCTCTTTCTTTTGCATATCCCTATTAAAATTTTTTTAATAGCGTTGATCACCTTCCAAATGATCTCATTCATTTGCATGTTTTCATGTTTATGGCCTGACTCCTTCATTAGAATACCAACTTCAAGAGAGAGAACTCTGGCCTATTTTTTCCCCTGGTTGATCACCAGTGCCTTACTTAGTGTCTGATGTATAAAACATCCCAACAGAATTTTTGAATTAAAACTATTGAAGAGTCACTCAGTAAAGAAAAGCTTCTTTTCCTTCTTCCTATCACCCTAAGGTCTGAGGACTCTTAGGTAGATTTTTGGTGCAAGAGAATAATAAACATATGATTTTTAAAGACTCATAAGCAAACGTTGTCTTAAGGTTCCCTACTGAGCTTTTTTCTTTAGAGCAAGTCTTTTTTCTCTAGAGCAAACCTGACTTTTCTGGCACTTGGAGTGGGGAACAAGTGTTGGTGCCAGTGACCCCCGACCTTCAGAGGTGAGTAACAGGGGTCCTGTTGCAGATACAAAGCCCTTCATCTACCCATCCATCCATACACCCATTCATCTGTCCATCCATCCATCCATCTACCCACCCATCATCCAACAAATACTGTGTTATTGAGGGCAGACTCTATGCACGTACTGGGCTAGGTGCCCAGGATGCAGCTTTGAGCAAACCCACATCCTCTCTTCCCAACAGCTCACAGCTAGGTGTGCTGTCTTGATGGTGGTACTTTATCCGAGCTGCGTAGCTGTCCACAGGAGCAGTGCAGGGCCCCCCAGAGAAGTTCCCTTTCCTCACCATTTCCTCCCTGGGCAAATGGAGCCTGCTTATTTGGCCAACCTGTTCTGTTTACCTCTCTCTGTCCCACACCTGATCTCCCTTTGTGCCTTGCACTCCAGTTCTCCATCATGGCCGATCCAGATTTAAGACCCTGGGCTCTTGGCCTGTCCCTGGCTTTCTGCTCTGCCCCTCCCCCATCCACTGTCATCCCCTGTCCTCTCTTTGGCTGTTGTGTTCCCTGTCAGAACCAGCATGGCTTCTGTGGTGCATGCTCTACCCTCCCAGCTTGGGCTTGCGAGCAAGGGGCTTTATGCAGCTCTGCTCTGATTTATTTTGTGCTTTGAAATCTCAATGTAGGATTTGTTTTAAGGAAGGCTCTGAGCAAGTTTCAAAATCATTGATCAGATCGAATGAATGCAGAACCCGGTTTCTCCTCATTTTGGCAAAACGTCAATGCAGTACCCAGATGAGCAGTCCTCAACTTTTAGAGTGCATGACTCTGGTTGAGGAAGCTTGATAACATACCAATTGCTGGGCTTCACCTCCACAGATTGCAGTTCAGTATGTGTTCGGTGGGACTCAGGAATCTGCAATTTGAACAAACTCCCCGGGAGTTCTGATGTAGGTCCCGGGGTAATATCAAGAATATTTACATGACATCAGCACGAGCCAATCAACAAGATGCTGGAACGCTTTCTCACGCCTGGCTTGGGCTTTCGGTTTCTGGATTGGGAGAAGGTCTAGGGGACTTTGAGAGAAGGATTGTGGTATCTGGATAATCAGGTGGATATTTAGGGTTCTTGGGGCAGTGGCTATTACCCATAAGTATGGAAGCATTTCTGTATTTTAATAACGAGTACGACTACTGAGCTCTTCCATGATATGCCGAGTGGAAGGCTTACAGAACACAGTTTGAACACAGGCCTTAGAGAAAACCGGAAGTCTCGGCTAGTTGTCACACCCACCTCACCCTGTAACCGTGTTCATAGTGACTAGCATCTAGAAGGGGCTCTTGCTGCTTGGCAGAGTTCTAGTACCGTGCTTGTGATTGCTTTCTGCGCATTGACACAATCTATTCCTTTGGGGGCTGGTATTAGGATTAATGAAATGGCAGATTTGCTTTGACTGTAATTAATGGGAAATACAATGGCAATTAATAGGACAACATATAGCTGAGCCAAACTCCCCAAGCATAGACACTCTGCAAACATCTGACCAGGCTCTGTGATGAATGCCTTAGTTGTTCTCATCAAAGTCTTCCCAGGACAAGATCATTTGACTTCCACCGAGTTGGATGCTCAGTTTTTTGAGGAAGGGGATCGAGAACCACCCGCTTTGGGCAGTTCTCTGTCCCTGTAGTGTCTAGAATGCTTGTGGGTCCTGAAACAGGGTTTTATGTTTCAAAAAAAAAAAAAAAGCAGAGGGAAGTGACTGCCCTATTTAGGGTAAGTTCCCTGTTCCCTACTCTCTAGTTACATCATCTTGTTTTATTTCCTTTATAGCTCTTATCATGGTCTAACGTGATCTTTTTTTTTTAATTGTATGTATGTATGTATGTATTTTGGCTGTGCCTGGCCTTAGTTGCGGCACGCGGGATCTTCATTGCGGCACGCGGGATCCTTTAGCTGCGGCATGTGGGATCTTTTAATTGTGGGATGCGGACTTCATAGCTGCGGCATGTGGACTTCTTAGTTGTGGCATGCATGCGTAATCTGGTTCCCTGACCAGAGGTTGAACCCAGGCCCCCTGCATTGGGAGTGCGGGGTCCTACCCACTGGACCACCAGGGAAGTCCCTGGTCTAACGTGATCTTATTTGCTTACTTATTTGCAGTCTGTCTCTTCCCACTAAAGTTGCATAAGAGCAGTGCCCTTCTCCTTGTTCACCACTGTAATCACTAATGCCTAGAAGCATCCCTGGCACATAGTTGATGTTCAAAGAATATTTATGGAATAAACTAACTCAAGGGGTATATTGGTTAAGGTAATACTAACTTCCAGAACAGACGAACCCCAGGATCTCGGTGCTTAATAAAACAGAAATTCAGTTTGTATTCAAATAAAGTCCAGTTATGTGTTCCTGGACAGCAGTTGGGGACTGGAGGTTGGGATGGGATGCTCTACTCCATGCAGTCACTCAAGGACCCAGGATGATGGAGGAAGTTCCAGCATCATCATATGGCTTTCATTGCTGGCCTGGGCATCATTATCTAGACATTAGGGGGTGGAGGGTGATGTAGGCAAAGGAATGGAAGATGCCTTGGGAGGATTTACTGGGTCCGACCCAGAAGTGAGTCCACCAGTTGCATCCATAGTCTGTTGGCCAGAACTCAGTCACATGGCCACGTCCAGTTGCAAGGGAGCCTGGGAGATGTTGTCTAGCTACGCACCCAGGAGGAAAGAGAAATGGCCTTGGTAAACAGCTACCCACTCCTTACCATGGGGACTTTTGTGGTTGCTCTATGACTCCTGTACTGGACTTCAAGATGTGTCTGTTTCTCTGAGCCCCCAAAGTTGACATCTCTCTTTTTGCAGCAGGAAGTTCAAACTCCTTAGCCTTCCACAGGCTGAACTCACTGTCCCAACAGCCTCACATCCCTCCTTGAACAGGTGCCCCATGGCCCAGGGCCATGCATATTACAATTCAGGGCTTCTGCTGTTCTCTCTGCTAAGAATGCCTTATTAGCTTAGGCTTATTGAAATTTCACTGATTGATTCTCCAAGGCCCAGCCTCAAATCTCTCTTCTTCAGGAAGCGCCCTTGGCATCCCTCTCAGTGGAACCCATCTCTGTCCCGCTGCGATCCAGCAGCACATAGCTTGCGTCTCTGCTTCACTTCATTGTGCCTTCACGCCCCCATCCTTACGTGTTTACCTAGTGTGTCTCCTCCTAGAATAGAAAATACTTAACTCTTTTTGTATCATGCTCCAGAACTTAGTCTGGCCAAAAAAATAGGTGTTGATGGTCCCCAAGCTAGTAGAAAGGGCCCTATTTAAATTTTGATTGGAAAATGACCCACAGGGATTTTGCAGACTCAACCTGTGATCTGTTTCATGAGGTGGACTCTGAAAACCCTGTCGAAGGCAGGGGTCCTAGAGGAAGCCTAATTTAGTTCCTGATGTGTGACAAGCGACAGTCAAATCCACGTGGCACTGTGGATATCTGGGCGGCAGGAAGAACTTGGATCCAGAAAGACACGGGTTGGAATCCCAGCCCTGCTGTCTACTGGCTGTCTGACCTTGGGCACATTACTGAACCTCTGTGAACCTTGGTTAAAATGATGACTTTAACACAACATACGTTTACTGAGTGTCTTTTAAGTGCCAGCACTGACGTAGGTGCTGGCTGTGTGGGAGTGAATGGAAAAGATATAGACCTCAGGGACTAGGGGTATTGGACCAATGACTTCAATATAAGGTCTGTGGTTTCAGTGCAAGGAGAAGACTAAAAGGGAAGGTGTCCCGAGGAAGCTATGGGGCTGAGACCTGAAAGTAAGCAAGATGAGGCAGAGGAAGGGGTTACAGGAGGATTCTAGGTAGAGGCAACAGTATGTTTATATGAAGGTCCGGAGGTGAGCGGGGTCCTTGTTATGATGTTGGGAGGATTAAATGAAGCTCTGCAGTTATCCAGCGTGTGACGAATGACCCACTGGTGTTTCTCAGGCTGATTCTATGGTGGTAGCCCCATGATCACTTAAAACCTTTTAAAAATATCATTCTCTCCACTTTTGGCATGTTTAATTTTTTTCCACCATAAAGAGTCAAATAAAAATGAATATTTACATTGATACTTACAGTCTCTATTTAAAAAGCCGTGTGAGTATTCCACGGGGCACACCAGTTGGTAGTTAAGCACATAGATTCTACCTGTTTGAATCCCTGCTCTGCAGTTTCTAACTCTGTGACCTCATGCTAGTTCCTTGTGCCTCAGTTTCCTGATCTGTAAGATGGAGATAATAATAGTACCTACCTCAGGGTTGTGATTGAGATTCCACATGTTCGTTATTATTAGTGGGAGGAATGTAAAGTCTTACAAATGTACTTAAGTCAAAATTGTGAGTCAATATACAAAGAAGTTTATAATAGTGAACTCGGATTGGCTACTTGGTAGGTGCTGTTCTAAGTACCTTACATGTCATCTCATTGAATGCTCACTGTGAAAGTGGGTGATTAACCCATTTTACAGGTGCAGCCAGATAAGTAGTTTGCCCAGGGACAGGGTTAATGGCAGAGCAAGGATTTCAATGCATTCTGCCTCCAGTTCCTCTACCACTCACCATTACACCATACTGTCTCAGCTTAAATAATATAGATGGTCCATGGATATGACATGACTAATGAAAGTCTGTTCGCTTATTTGTTCACTCAACAAATATTTATTGAGTGTCTACTATGTGCCGGGCTCCATTGAAAATGCTGGGGTGACAATGGTGAGCAGTAATTGTCCTGCAGGGCTTCCGTCTACAGGTGATAAATCAGTAAACAAAGACGCAAGCTAGGTAATTTTAGACCCAGATAAGTCCTGTGAAGAAAATAAAGCCGGATAATAGGATAGAGTGATTGGGGAACTTTTGTGTGGATGCGCCCCCTGGAAGAGGCCACGAGGTGCCTGGAAAGGAAGGGTCTGGTCATTTCCCCAGCTGCGGCTTGTCTTCCCTGATAAGCCAGCCATGTCACTGTTATGAATTCAATCCGAATTTCAAGACCATCAGGCCTATTAAGTCAGACCTTCTGACAAGTGTGCAGAGCACAGATTTAGTCTCTGTCAATGTTTGTTTAAATTTGTAACTCTCTCACAGTGGAATTGAGCAAGCTCCAAATAACCATCAAAACCCATTAATTTTCTCCAAGTGCAATAGCATATTAATCAGACAGCAGCAAGAAGCTGTGGTCTAGAGGTGATGCTGATGCAAGACAGATATCTGCTCCCCCCTCCCCTTTCCTGGGAAGAGGCAAGTTTTCCTCTGTGCCTGTGTATTGTACAGAGCCTTGCTGCATGCAAGGTGAATGGAGAATCACAGTGTGTTTGAGCAATAGAAGGGACCCTTTTTGAGGGAGGCTGTATTTTCTGAACCTAGATTCAGATCCTACTGGGCTGGCAAAGGATTTTTTACAACATTTTTATTGAAATGTAGTTGATTTACAATGTTGTGTTAGTTTCAGTTATACTGCAGAGTGATTCAGATATATATATATATTTTAAGATTCTTTTCCATTATAGGTTATTACAGGGTTATGAGTATAGTCCCCTGTGCTACACAGTAGGTCCTTGTTGGTTTGACCAATGATTTTTGAGCTGCTTCTAAGTGTGAGAGGCATTCTGGGTATGGGATCCAGACTCCCAGAGAGTAGAGTTTCCAGATGGTTTGAGGGCTATGTGACACACAGCATTTCTTGGGCCTGCAATGGGGGGGGGGGAGCCAGGATGGATTCTTGCTATGATTTCATATCATCAATCCTCGTTCCTCATCTTCCAGAAAAGAGCTCAGAGAAGGTGGGAATAACCTATAATCACACAGTAAGTTATTGAGAGAACCAATATTCCCTATGAAGCAGCCAGGGCACACTTCATAAAAGGGAATTTAACTGAGCCTCCTCCTGCCTAAAGCCCTCCATGGCTCCCCATTGCTCTAACAAGGAAAGTTAAACTTTCCATAGCCTACAACACCCTGTATGATCTGGCTCTGGTCTGTTTTGACTTCTTTTCACTTCCCCCTTCCTCCACACTTTTAAATCCAGCCATCACGAACTTCTTTCAGTTCCTTAGACATTTCAGTCTTTCTTCTACCTTTAAGTCTTTGATAGCACCATTTCCTCTGCCTAAAACACACACCTCTACATCACCTGGCTAATTGCCACTCCTCCTTCATGCTCCAGTTACAACATCATTTCTTCCAAGATATCTCCCTGGAACCTCTAGGGTAGATTAGCCTCTCTTGCTCTGGGTTCCCATTATACCCTGTACATTCTATACCCATAGAATCCTCACATACTACTGTGTCCAGAAAAAAAACCCCAAACCAGTATTAATGCTGAAGATGATGGCGAGTGCACGTTCTCTCTCCAGTGGGTCTGGCTGGGTATTTTCTCCAAAGATAAACCGAGGAGGGCTACAAGCTTAATCCACGAGGATCCCCCCAACTCCCATCTCTTCATGCTTGCCTTGATTTAATGTCTGTGGGGCCAGTGTTTCGAGATGTACTCTGGCACTTTCCTGAGAGTTTTCTTCAGTCCTTCTCTGCCCCTTCTGTCCATAGTGGGAAGAAGGGAGCCAGCTCATTCCCTGCCACGGGCCAGCAAGCTGCCTGTGCCTCCATCAACCAGACCGTCAGTCCAGGGCACCTTATCCATTGTGGGCAAAATCAGAGAAACTTCTTGGAGCCTGTGGGACCAGGGCCAGAGCCTCCAGCTGTGGCTTCCAACGTGGGGACTTACCCACCTCCAATTTGTGGCAGATATGCAGCTTTTATTTTCAAGAAACTTGCTTAGAGAGAAGGTTCTCTCTCTTGCAACAGAGAGAACTTTGCAGTCTGTCCGCTTGCCCAGGGCATGGGAATTAGCTTTGTGATAGTGGCTTTCTGGAGGGCGCCTGGATGTTTACTGTATAATGGTTCTGCCCTTCAGAAAAAGGGTAAAATGCAGAAGATCCCCAATAGGGAGATCTAGAAAAAGTGACAAGAAATAAACATATATTGAGTACCTCCTAAGTGCCAGGATCTGTGCTAGATACTTTATCCCCTGTATCTCTCCTGAGGCTCACACAACCCTATGGGTTTAATACTACTACTAATGTTTAATAATAAAATAGCTAAAATGCACTGAGAAGTTACCATGTCCCAGACCTTATGTCGAGCATTTAAAATGCATCCTCATTGGACCATCACCACCTCTCTGGAAGGTGGAAGTTATTAATGTTCCTTTGTGTAGAGGGACCCAGGAACTCAGAGAAGCTGAGAAACCTGCATGGGTTCACACCATCTGGAAGTGGGATTCCAATTCTGTCCAGCAGATGCCAAGACTCATGTTATTTTCAGTGTCCAGCATCCGTGCTGAGTGGTTAGCTGAGCTTATCACCAAAACTTGCAAGGCTCTCTGAAGGATATCATCCTAGGCACCAGCCCCCCACACCAAGAATTTCTTGAGATGGATTCGGAAGGCTCAGCTTTGAGGTAGCACGTCTCTACCATCTGCATGCAAAATCACTCATTTTTTATTTGTTTTCCCCACACAAATGCTGTTGTTTTGATAAATGGCATCTCTCAAACAAAGTGGGGTGATGAAGTAACAAGCGATTTCTTTGATTTTTTTTTTCATTTGGCATAACTCAAAATCAGAAGGGATCATCAGAACTTCTGATCAGCATGATAAGGAGGGCAAGCATTTACGTAACCCAAAGCAAATCCAGGAGTCTCTAGAGTGCAATTTCTAATAAGCTTTTTGAGCCATTGAAAATGGCTTATGGTCTTAAGAGCATCTTTTAAAAGAGCTTTATGGGTCTAGGAGTCTAGAAAGGAAGCTCTGTTGTAAGGTGAGCTGTGGACTTTAAAGAGACCTCCACAATGGATGGAGGTCACGAGATTTAATTGGTCAAATACGTGTGGATTTCACTGAGTAGAACAGTCAGACATTAATTAATTATTCAATTAAATACATTCACTCATTCATTTAATATTTTATTTCTCCTATTATTTATTGACTGATTCTCTTATTCAATTCATTAAACCCTTCAGGTCATTCAACAAACGTTTCTGGTCTATGTGTGAGGTGCTGGAATCTTCAAAAGGAAAAGTAACCTTAAAAGAAGTCTACCTTTTGTGCCAGGCTCAGCAGAAACTATCCAGGAATTATTGACAAATCTAAAGCTTTGAGCAGTCATTCTAATTCCTGGTTAGGAGTGTGTGTGTGTGTGTGTGTGTGTGTGTGTGTGTGTGTGTGTAGTTTGCAGGCTTACTTGGTACTCTGCCAGGTACAAGTCTAAGAGTCACGGAAATGTTTCACAGCTTAGGAGAAGAAAACAGCGGTCCTTAGGATCAGAGGTCCCAGACTGCTCTGGGTTGGGAGTTAGCATCCCTGGGCTCTGAGATGGGTCTGCTCCTTAGCAGTTGTGTTGTTTCTGGTGAGCTGAAGAACATCTTAGGTCTTATTTTCTCCATCTGTAGAATAAGCAGGTTGACCAGATGACCTAGGACTACTCAGCGTGCAGTCAGCTCGCAGTAGGTAATCACTTTCTTTGCTTCTCTTGTTCCAGGTTTGAAATGAGGATTCATCGAGAAATGAGCCAGTTTGGCTTTGCTCTTTACACTCTGGGGAGGAAAGTGTGTCCTTTCTGTTTTTTTCCCCCAGCTGGATCGTCAGTAGTGGCGAGCGAGCAGGAGATAGTAGAACTAGTTGCATGTGTTGTAACTAGAACAAGAGCAGCTCTTGACAGCACAAATTTCTTCTGTATCCAGATCTTAAATCTTCCCTGTCAAGAGGGGAAAATTAGACAAAAGAAAAATTCTGAAAGGATAATGAGTCCTCTTTTCCTCCTGCTGCTTTCCTTTTGGGGTAGTGCAGTCAAAATGTCCTTGCTTTACAGCTCCTACCCCCAACTCAGCTTAGGCTGCCAATGATTCTCACCTTGTGAAATGCTCAAATAGGATAGGCAATGGCGTGGGGGTCAGATCTGTCCTCTCTGTGGCTGGGTACAGCATCTGTATCCCCACGCATGATATTTTTCTTGACATTTATTTTCTCATTTGTCCCTACATGTCTCTGCAGGGATAGAGGTTAGCATCTTCTTCTCAAAAGGAGAAATAACTTCTAGGTATTAACCCCAAGGAAATCAGCTTGGAGGTGTCAAGGTAAATGTCCAACAAAGGGGATGTTAGATAAACAAAATATTAGGACACCGAATCATGATGATGCAGAGTAATTGTTGACATGGAAACATGTCTATGATGTCGTGGGAAGTTTTTAAAAAGCATGGTTACAAAATTGTATGAATAATATGATCCTACTTGTGAAATGGATAGAGATATGGATATAGATATACCGATATGTAACAAAATGTTAAATTTAATCTTTGGATGGAGATATTTATTTATTTATTTTTGGCTGTGTTGGGTCTTCGTTGCTGCGCGGGCTTTCCCTAGTTGCTGCAAGCTGGCACGTCTTCATTGCGGTGCGCGGGCTTCTCATTGCGGTGGCTTCCCTGTTGCGGAGCACGGGCTCTAGGCACGCGGGCTTCAGTAGTTGTGGCACACGGGCTCAGGAGTTGTGGCTTGCAGGCTCTAGAGTGCAGCCTCAGGAGTTGTGGTGCACGGGCTTAGTTGCTCCACAGCATGTGGGATTTTCCCAGACCAGGGCTCGAACCCGTGTCCCCTGCATTCGCAGGTGGATTCTTAACCACTGTGCCACCACGGAAGTCCCGGGTGGAGATATTATAGATACATTTTATTTTTATTTTCTAATTTATTTTCCTCCTGCTGGAGATATTATAGATACATTTTATTTTCATAGTTTTATAATTTTCTATAGTAAATGTCTATTACATTTATAATAAAAATACAGTAAATATTATCATAGAACCTAAATGGAATAACTAGAGCACATGGGCGTCGTCTGTCTTTCTTTAGTCCCTTATCAAATTAGTAACAGATTAGGGTTAATTCTTTCTGCTTGCATGCTCAAGTTCTTTTCATGTGACATCCTGTCTCCTAAAGATTCATCAAGGAGGATCCACCAGGAAAATCCCAAATATTTTGCCAAGTCTCTCTCATGAGTAAATCCTGTGTGTAGAAGCAGTGTAATTTACTCTTCTCTGGAGTTCTGCTTTACCACTCCTTAGCTGTGTGACTTGGGTATCAGTCTTGGCATCTGAAAAATGGGGTTAATAATGATTCCTATCTCAGAGGGTGTTTGTGATGACTCAACGAGATGATGTTTCTAAACAATGCTTAACAAAGAGTATATATTGAATATTCTGTATTAGCTACTGCTGGGTGCTTAACACACTCCAGTTTGGGATTCAGAAAATATGCTCACTCTCTGTGCCATCAGTTCTTACTACCTACCTTCTTATCTGCCTGCGATTTTCCCCCTTCTTCCCTTTCTCCTCCTTCCTTCCTCCTCCCCCCCTTCTTCTTCCCCTTCCCCTCCTTCTCCTTCCTCTTCCTCTTCCCCTCTCGCTCCTCCCCTCCCCTCCCCTCCCCTCCCCTCCCTCCCCCTCTCCCATCCCCTCCCCTCTCCCATCCCCTCCCCTCTCCCCTCCCCCTCCCCCTTCTTCTCCTCTTTCTCCTCCCCTTCCTCCTCCTCCTCCTTCTCAAGGGAACATGGTTTAAACAAACAAGTGAACAAAAAAAGAGAATCTTTGAAGCTAGTCCATATTTACAGAGGGAGGACCACTTTACATTACAGCCCACTTTGTCCTCAGTTACCCCCCCTACAGTTTTTGTTTTTAAAGCATTTTTAGACTTTTAATACTTTTCATTGCAAGCCTTAAGTCTTGGAGGAAGGACGACGAATCAAATCTCAATTACCCACAGATACTAGAAACCCCCAGTCATTAAAAATAATAATAAGGGGCTTCCCTGGTGGCGCAGTGGTTGAGAGTCTGCCTGCCGATGCAGGGGACGCGGGTTTCTGCTCCGGTCCGGGAAGATCCCACATGCCGCGGAGCGGCTAGGCCCGTGAGCCATGGCCGCTGAGCCTGCGCGTTCGGAGCTTGTGCTCCGCAACGGGAGAGGCCACAGCAGTGAGAGGCCCGCGTACCGCAAAAAAAAAAAAAAAAATAAGGATAAACCAATAAAAGGAAACAAGGAACAAACAATATTGTATAAAACTCCAAATTAGAACCCAGTCTCCTAAGGGCTTGATGCCCCCAGTGACGATTTAGAGATTTTTCTCCCTTTCTAAGTATACTTCTGGGATGTGGAAATGAAATAGTTTTTCTGTAATAACTCTTGGTGAATGTGTCACCCCAAATGTTTGGCTCTAAGGATGGTTAAAGATTATGTGTGAGGGAGGGAAGAAGTAAGGCCAAGGAGATCTTTTGTTGGGCTTTGTCTTCTGAGAGCTCTGCAAACAGTCATTATTAGGAGAGATTCCTCCCTTGCTCTATCCTGGTTGCTGAGGAATGAATCAACCACATCTCTTAAATACCTAAGGCTGCCTATTGCGCTAAATAATCGTCTTGAACCCAATCTATGGCAAAAATACAACTGACTGACAGACACTGTCTACAAACCCTATTCAGATGAGTGCACCCAAGTAAGAAATCCATATGGCTTCAAACTGCAGGAGAGTCGTTTTTGTTTTCCTGGATTAAGTTAAATTTCTTTAACCATATGTTGTTCTTTTCCAGTGGCAGCCAAACTTCAAACACACTAAAGGAAAAACAGATTAAAAAAACCCAGATGCTACCTGGGCTGAGTCTTGTGCTAGTAAGCATGTATTTGGTCTGCCCTGCAACCCTCAATGGGGGCATGGTTATTCTCATTTAAGATTGGAGAAACTGAGGCTCAGAGGATTTAAATGAGTTGCTCTAGTTGATACAGTTGTTAGGAATCGAGAAATCCTTTACGATTCCCTTCTCTATCTTCTCCCTGCATCTAATCCTTCATCAGTCCAGGGCTGGTATCTCACCTCCACGATAGCATTTCCAGCCAATCACTTCCTTTCATCTCCTCTGCTTCCAACCTGGTCCGAGTCTCCATCACTTGTCCCTTGAGCTACAACCAGAGCCTCTTTGCTGCCATTCTAGTCCCTCACAATCCATTCTCCACATAGCAGCCCAAGTGTTCATTTTAAAAAGGACATTGATTATACCACTCCATTACGGTACCCTCCTGAGGTTGCTCATTCACCTGGATTGATCTCTGAACCCCTCAGCATCACCTCTCTCTCTGACCTCACCTTGCTGCCTCCCCACCCGCCTTGAGCTCAGCCTCCCTCATCTTTCCTCATAGATCTTAAACCCACCAAGCTCCTTCCTACCTCAGGGACTGATGTTTGCACTAGCTCTCCTTTCTGCCTGGAATGCTCGGCCTCCAGGTACCGGACATGGCTTCTTGGTCCAGGTCTCAAGTCAAATGCCACCTCCCCAAGAGGTCCTCCATGACAATCCCAGCCACAGAGATGTCTGGCCTTGTTACCCCAATCACTCCCTTTTACATCACCTACTTGATCTTCTTTAAAGCCCCTATCAGTCCCTGAAATTATTTTGTTTCCATAGATGTTTGCTTAATTTGATATCTTCCTTATGAGACTATAACTTCCACAGGGACAGAAACTATAGCTGCATGTTCCTTGCCCATAGAACCATGCCTGGCACTCAGTTCAACAGACATTTGATGACTGAATAAATGATTCCATTCTTGGGTTTCGAAAACATGGTCCCTGTAAATGCCATCACCTCTTAAAACCCTTTATTCTCACCTGCTTTTATATATTTTAATTTTATAGGGGCTTAGGGATGTTGGAAGCCTGCCATTAAACAAGGCACCCCCATACCCAATAATGTTACTCAGCTCAAAATTTGCTCTGGAGCCTGACTCGCGAGGATTTCCCTGATTGCATTGCATTGATGAGGACCACCTAAGAAACACCTGCATGGAGCCCACTGCGGGCTCAGCGCTTGGTGCTCACTGGCCCTCAGTGAATGTTCCTCCCTTACTCTTCCACCTTTTTGTGTAACACTGAAGTCTCCCAAACAGCAAATGTTGACTGTTCTATTTTAAACTCCCCGATATTTCTGGGAACAAAGGAGCCTTATAAGTCATTTGACTGCACACACAACCATGGAAATTCTTATTGGCGAATCAAGGAGAATGCCTTTAACTTTCCGTCATAACCTCCTTTTAAAAACAGCTGAAAAATTTGACTTAGTTTTCAGGGCAGCAGTAGGATTTTGCTAAGGGGGTTTGTGAAACTCCTCTGGAGATGGTTGTTAAAAAGGCAAATAACGCACTTCCTGGTATGGGGGAGGGTTTAGACTTGCCTCGAGGCAGATGCTTGGATTAGAGAGAAATCTTCAACCTGAGCTGCCTCTCTCTGGCCTCTGCCTTCACCTCCAGCCCCATCTTGACCTATGTTCCCCTCACTCTGCCTTCCAGTCCTGCAGACCTCCTTTCAGCACTTGGGAAGTTTCATGTTTCCTCCTGCTGCAGGACCTTTGCACATGCTGCTCCTTCTGTCTGGTTCACTATTCTCTCTAGTCTAACCTGAGTTAGCTTTTTACCTGTTCATTCAAATAGCTCTTCCTTAGGGCAACGTTCCCTGACATCTCCAAATCAAATCCCTTTACCCTCTACTCTCAAAGTGTCTCTGATTACAGATGCAAGTTCACGTTGATGTGTATTATCGTTAAATTAGTAGTCCTCCTCCCAGTTTGGCCATCTGCATCATTATCATAGCTCACACTTTTAGAATACCTTCTCTGTGCCTGGCACTGTTCTAAGCATTTGTACTCAGTTTATGTAATCCACACGATGACCTCATGAGGTAGGCACAATGATTGTGCCCATTTTACAGATGAGAACTCTGAGCCACATGGAAGGTAAGTGATTTACCTAAGATCATGCTGCCAGTAAATAGAACTGGGATTAGAACTCAGGCACCCTTGTTCTAGAATCTGTGCTCATCACGCCTATGCTGTTCTGCCTCCTGTAAGTTCAGTGGAAGCAGTGATGTTGATTTTTGCTGCTTACTGTCTCTCTGGATCTAGCACAGGACCTAACACACCATAGTATTAGGGGGATGAATAAATGAATGAATCTCTCTCTCTGTAATTCTGTGCCCTTAGTCTTGGTGCTGGTCACAGGAAGGTCCCTTGACCCCCAGCTTGAATCCAGGTTTCCTGGGAACTGTAATGCAACTTTGTTGGACCCATTGAAGGATGAGGCAGCATCCCACTCCGATTTACAATAGCTGAGCAGATTCTAAATTCACCCTTCATGTCCACCCACCTGCTTCCTTCGCAGAACTCTGGAGGCCATGCACCACCTGGAGAAACACTGCAATACATTCTTGGGTAGCAGAGAAGTCTCTGGAATAACAAGGGTGCAGCAAAGTTGACATTCTGCTATTCATTACTCAACCAAGGCATTTTTAGAAAACCTTTCCTTTGGGCTCAGCTGAGAGTGGCTGAAAAACTGCCAACTTTCCTTGGTGACAGTGAATGAGCCCTTGCTGGGTGGAGGCCACAGGGGCTGCCATCTAGCCTGCAGAATCTTGCTGATGCCATAACATGTGGTTTTCATGATGCTTGGGATACAGATATCCTTACTGGGTTGCAGATCTGGCTCCCTCGTTAGACCAGCCACTCTAGGAGGGCATGGACTCCCAAGGGCACAGGTCAGGGTCTGACACATAGCAGAAGCTCAGGAAATATCGGCAGAGTAGATGCGTGAGATATAGGGCTCATATGCTCAAATGGGCTGAACTCTGGAATTCTTTATACTAGGGCAGCAGAAGAGCAGGGAAACATGCATCACTTAGCACTAAATGGCAGGAAGTGTGCTGGGGAATGTTCACTTTGTTCAAAGAAGTGTTGGCAGGAGGAGAGAAGTGCATTTTCCAGGGTGGAGGCAAACCAGGCTTCATCTGCAGAAGGGTCCAATCACTTAATAGGGACCTGAACACAAGGAAACAAAAGCCCACTGTCTAAATCCACTTCTTCCGGCCAGTGGGATCTGTGTTGGTCCATCTATGTTGGAATCACCCTATAGACATCAAGGTCAGACATGTAGACCATCATTAGACCTGGAGAGGGACTCATACAATGGGTGAGAAGACTAGATCACAATCAGTTATGGGATGGCGGAATTTAATGGGTGACAGATAGCATGGCTCTGGAACCAGATGGTCTGAGTTCAGTTCCAGGGTCTGCTACTTAACTAGCTCTGTGGTCTTAGCTAACTTACCGCACCTTTCTGTGCCTCACTTTCCCCTCTATGAAATGTGCCTCCCACCTCTTGGTGTCCTGGCTGAGGATCAAATGAATCAGTACACACAGTGCGCTCAGAAGACTGCCGAGCACAGCTTGAGTGCTGTAGAGGCCTTAACTTATTAGGGTGGGAAAGGGGTCCTCGAATGAATGCAACAAAGCTTGCTTTTTCTGGGCTGGTCAACCATCTAGTATTATCAGGACGAAGTGAGAGAAAGTAGACACAGGAGGTTAGGGGAGATAGTGAGGCTGGCGGGTTTGTACATTCAGGTTGAAGACAGGCTCTGTGTTACATTAGCTGTTAGGCTAGCAAAGGGGAGTATGGATTTGGGAGGACTGTGTGGAAACCAAGCTGGAAAGAAAAACACAAGCCTGAAGTCCAAGCAGTTGGCCTTGGTGCAGTGGCTCTGCCAGTAGAGGATGCTACTAAGTACGAGTGTGTGATGCTTTTCCAGGGCGGGGGGATGGGGGCGGGTGGGTTGGGGGGAATTGCACTCAGCTGAGCCTCCCAGAGTGCCCGACCCAGCTGCCCTTGCTTTCCACGAGGCAACCTGCATGGAATGGACTCCCACTTCTGGAAGGTGGGTGGCAGGGATCCCTGATTCCCTATGTCCTGATTACCTGGGAGACTTAAAAATGCAGATTATTGGGCCTCACCACAGACCCAATAATCAGTGTTTGGGGGCAAGGACCCGGGAATCTGCATTTTGAATCCACTCCCAAGGGGATTTGGTAGATTACATGGTTTGAGAACCTACTCTAACAGGTAATTCTTAACCAAGAGTGCATCTCAGAATCACCTGGGTGGCTGTTTCCCCATGGAAACGTGCAGGTCTGCGCCCCCACCCCCACCACCGCCCGCCTGCCCACCGGGAGATTCTGATTCAGTAGGGCTGGGCTGTAGCAGGGCCCAGGCCATGTGACTTTTGGGAAAAAAATTGCTTTTCCAATGGTTGGGTGAATGCCAATTTGACTTGCCTATTGCCTGGTGATAACAGTACTGGAAAGCTTGTTAAAATGCAGGTTTCCAGCCCTGGTCCTAGAGTGACTGAATTCGCCTCTATAGGAAGGCATGATTTTTTTTTTTTTTTAACATCTTTACTGGAGTATAATTGCTTTACATTGTTGTGTTACTTTCTGCTGTATAACAAAGTGAATCAGCTATACATATACGTATATCCGCATATCCCCTCCCTCTTGCGTCTCCCTCCCTCCCTCTCTATCCCACCCCTCTAGGTGGTCACAAAGCACCGAGCTGATCTCCCTGTGCTATGTGGCTGCGTCCCACTAGCTATCTGTCTTACATTTGGTAGTGTATATATGTCCATGCCACTCTCTCACTTCGTCCCAGCTTCCTCTTCCCCCTCCCCGTGTCCTCAAGTCCATTCTCTACCTCTGCGTCTTTATTCCTGTCCTGCCCCAAGGTTCTTCAGAACCATTTTTATTTTGGTTTTTTAGATTCCATATATATGTGTTAGCATACGGTGTTTGTTTTTCTCTTTCTAACTTACTTCGCTCTGTATGACAGACTCTAGGTCCATCCACCTCACTACAAATAACTCAATTTTGTTTCTTTCTTTTTTTTTTAACGTATTTATTGGAGTATAATTGCCTTACAATGGTGTGTTAGTTTCTGCTTTATAACAGAGTGAATCAGCTATACATAAACATATATCGCCATGTCTCCTCTCTCTTGCCTCTCCTTCACACCCTCCCTATCCCACCCCTCTAGGTGGTCACAAAGCACTGAGCTGATCTCCCTGTGCTATGCGGCTGCTTCCCACTAGCTATCTGTTTTACATTTGGTAGTGTATATAAGTCCATGCCACTCTCTCACTTCATCCCAGCTTACCCTTCCCCCTACCCGTGTCCTCAAGTCCAGTCTCTACATCTGTGTCTTTATTCCTGTCCTGCCTGTAGGTTCTTCAGAACCTTTTTATTTTTGGTTTTTTTAGATTCCATATATATGTGTTAGCATACGGTGTTTGTTTTTCTCTTTCTGACTTACTTCCCTCTGTATGACAGACTCTGGTCCATCCACCTCACTACAAATAACTCAATTTTGTTTCTTTTTATGGCTGACTGATATTCCGTTGTATGTATGTGCCACATCTTCTTTATCCATTCATCTGTGGATGGACACTTAGGTTGCTTCCATGCCCTGGCTATTGTAAATAGTGCTGCAATGAACATTGTGGTACATGACTCTTTTTATTTTATTTATTTTTTTTGGGGGGGTACGCGGGCCTCTCACTGTTGTGGCCTCTCCTCTTGCGGAGCACAGGCTCTGGGCGCGCAGGCTCAGCGGCCATGGCTTGCGGGCCCAGCTGCTCCGCGGCATGTGGGACCCTCCCAGACCGGGGCACGAACCCGTGTCCCCTGCATTGGCAGGCGGACTCTCAACCACTGCGCCACCAGGGAAGCCCAACATGACTCTTTTTAAATGATGGTTTTCCCAGGGTATATGCCCAGGAGTGGGATTACTGGGTCATATGGTAATTCTATTTTTAGTTTTTTAAGTTACCTCCATACTGTTCTCCATAGTGGCTGTATCAATTTACATTCCTGCCAACGGTGCAAGAGAGTTCCCTTTTCTCCACACCCTCTCCAGCATTTATTGTTCGTAGATATTTTGATGATGGCCATTCTGACCGGTATGAGGTGATACCTCATTGTAGTTTTGATTTGCATTTCTCTAATGATTAGTGATGTTGAGCATCCTTTCATGTGTTTGTTGGCAATCTGTATATCTTCTTTGGAGAAATGTCTATTTAGGTCTTCTGCCCATTTTTCGATTGGGTTGTTTGTTTTTTTGATATTGAGCTGCATGAGCTGCTTGTATATTTTGGAGATTAATCCTTTGTCAGTTACTTCATTTGCAAATATTTTCTCCCATTCTGAGGGTTGTCTTTTGGTCTTGTTTATGATTTCCTTTGCTGTGCAAAAACTTTTAAGTTTCATTAGGTCCCATATGTTTATTTTTGTTTTAATTTCCATTTCTCTAGGAGGTGGGTTAAAAAGGATCTTGCTGTAATCTACGTCATAGAGTGTTGTGCCTATGTTTTCCTCTAAGAGTTCTATAGTGTCTGGCCTTACATTTAGGTCTTTAATCCATTTTGAGTTTATTTTTGTGTATGGTGTTAGGGAGTGTTCTAATTTCATTCTTTAACATGTAGCTGTCCAGTTTTCCCAGCACCACTTATTGAAGAGGCTATCTTTTTTCCATTGTATATTCTTGCCTTCTTTATCAAAGATAAGGTAACCATATTTGTGTGGGTTTATCTCTGGGCTTTCTATCCTGTTCCAGTGATCTGTATTTCTGTTTTTGTGCCAGTACCATACTCTCTTGATTACTGTAGCTTTGTAGTTCAGTCTGAAGTCAGGGAGCCTGATTCCTCCAGCTCTGTTTTTCTTTCTCAAGATTGCTTTGGCTATTTGGGGTCTTCTGTGTTTCCATACAAATTGTGAAATTTTTTGTTCTAGGTCTGTGAAAAATGCCATTGGTAGTTTGATAGGAATTTCATTGAATCTGTAGATTGCTTTGGGTAGTATAGTCATTTTCACAATGTTAATTCTTCCAATCCAAGAACATGGTATATCTCTCCATCTGGTTGTATCATCTTTAATTTCATTCATCAGTGTCTTACAGTTTTCTGCATACAGGTCTTTTGTCTCCCTAGGTAGGTTTAATCCTAGGTATTTTATTCTTTTTGTTGCAGTGGTAAATGGGAGTGTTTCCTTGATTTCTCTTTCATATTTTTCGTCATTAGTGTATAGGAGTGCAAGAGATTTCTGTGCATTAATTTTGTATCCTGCTACGTTACCAAATTCACTGATTAGCTCTAGTGGTTTTCTGGTAGCATCTTTAGGATTCTCCATGTATAGTATCATGTCATCTGCAAACAGTGACAGTTTTACTTCCTCTGTTCCGATTTGGATTCCTTTTATTTCTTTTTCGTCTCTGATTGCTGTGGCTAAAACTTCCAAAACTATGTTGAATAAGAGTGGTGAGAGTGAGTAACCTTGTTTTGTTCCTGATCTTAGTGGAAATGAGTATGGGCATTTGAGTTAGGGCATTTGAGTAAGGGCAATGCATAATCCTAGACCATTATGTGCTGGCTGTGCGTTTGGGGATGGACATTTGGGAAGGTGTTTCTGTGTCTGTTTTTTGTATCCATCATTAAAGCATTCTTATGAAGTCGTATAATGAGTTGAATCGTGTCTCCCCGCCAGATTCATATGTTGAAGTCCCAGGACCTCAGAATGTGACCTTATTTGGAGATGGGGTCTTTACCGAGGCAATCAAGATAAAGTGAAGTCATATGGGTGGGTCCTAATCCAATATGACTGTTGTCCGTATAAAAGTGGACATTTGGACACAGAGATATACAGAGAGAAAGAAGGCGATGTGAAGAGGCACAGGGAGAAGACGGCCATCTCCAAGAGAAGGAGAGAGGCTGGGAACACATCCTTCCCTCAGAAGGGACCAACCCTGCCGACACCTTGATTTTCTGAGTGAATGAATTTAAGCTCCCCAGTCTCTGGTACTTGGTTAGTGCAGCCCTTGCAAACTAATACAGGAATAATTACTATTATTATCCCCACTTTACAGGTGAGGTAACTGGGATTCAGAAAGGTCATCCTCCCTGTGAAAGTCATCCAGGTTTCTCCCTCCCCTCCTTCCTCTGCAGGGTGCTGCTGGTGAGGATAGTGATGGTGTGGACCAAAGTGTCCCTGGAGAGCATTTCCGCCTTTGCAAGGAGCAGATGAGGTTGAAGTCCCCTGCTCTGTGTCTTGTTAACCAGAGGCACAGGACAGGTTTTTTTTTTTTTAAATTGAAGTATAGTTGATTTACAGTGTTGTGTTAATTTCTGCTGTACAGCAAAGTGATTCAGTTGTACATATATACATATATATGTACATTTTTTCATATTCTTTTCTATTATGGTTTATCACAGGGTATTGAATATAGTTCCCTGTGCTATATAGTAGGACCTTGTTGTTTATCCAATCTATGTATAATAGTCTGCATCTGCTAACCCCAAATCCCAATCCATCCCTCCCCCACCCTCCCTCTTGGCAACCACAAGTCTGTTCTCTATGTCTGTGAGTCTGTTTCTGTTTTGTAGGTAGGTTCATTTGTGTCATATTTTAGATTCCACATATAAGTGATATCTGTGGTATTTGACTTTTTCTGACTTACTTCACTTAGTATGATAATCTCTAGGTCCATCTATGTTGCTGCAAATGGTATTATTTCATTCTTTTTTATGGCTGAGTAGTATTCCTTTGTATATACCACATCTTCTTTATCCTTTTATCACAAGACAGGTTTTTTTTTTTTTAAACCTCTCTCTGGGCCTCAGTTTTCTTCTCTGAAAAGTGGGGAGAGTGGAGCTGATCATAGAGGGTGGTGGTGAGGACTGGAAGACATAATGCCTGGAAACAGTCTAGTGTAGTGCTGGGCACAACAGGCTCCCAGTCAATGACAGCTGTTTCTGCTGTCACTTGGAATCAGATGGTGTCCCTTCAAGTCAAGGTTCATGGGATGGGGGATGGGAGCCTTTTGTTCCCAATGTTCCCATGTCCATCGCGACCAACGGAACTGGTATGTAGGAAAAGCAGGGCTTGGTTATTCCCCTGCCACTTGGAAACTAATCTCCTTAAACATAGTAAACAGCAAAGATGCTTTTTCAGGCCCTCTGCACGGGGCCTGATACGGCTACAAGCAAGACGTACTAGAATAGGCTTCTGAAGCCTTTGCATATGCTCTGTGCTCCAGCCAGAGATATAAATATGCTTCACACACAGTTAAAAGAATCATTCTGCAGCCTACACAGATGTCAAAATAATAACAGGATGATGCTAGGCAAGGAAATATTTTTGATGACTATTCCCCCATCTAGAGTTATATAATACTTTTTTTGGTTTTTATTGTTGTTAAGGGAGGTAATCTGAAGGCTGGTGAGTTCGAAGGTCTAAGACTGTTCTATACGGGCAAAGCCTTTGAACTTGGCAGATTTATGCACTGTCCACTTTAAATGGAACCCGAGTATGAGTTCACTTTGGCTTTGGGGATGGGCGAGATGCTGCTGGACTGGGGGTGCCTAATGGTTCTATCAACTCAGCACATTTATTGAGCACTTACTATGTGCTGGGTGCTGGGCTCGGTGCTGGGGATGGAGACAGGAAGGAACAAGCCGCCCTCTGGAGCTTGCAATCCACTGGGGAGAGGCAGCCTCAAGCCAAGTAACCGGCCATGTGCCAAAACCATTGCAAGGTGTGATTCCTGCTGTAAAGGAAACAACAGGCAGAGAGAGTGAGACATGAGGTGACGGGAAAGCTTCTCCGAGAAGGAAGTATTTAAGCCAAGACTCAAGGGACAGAAAAGATAGAGCCATTGAATAGTGGGGGAAGGAAGCTTTCAAGCAGACGGAAGGACCCCTGCAAGGTCCTTCAGGCTGGAAAGAGCTCCACATGCCTGAGGAAGGAAGAGAAGGAAAACAGGGCAGGACTTGGTGGGGGGAGGAGGGAGCAAACAATGGCAGGTAAGTGGCCAGTTAGGTGATTATTTTTATATCTGACTATTTTTTTTATATCTGACTATTTTTGTTACCCCTGCTGCAACAAGTCTGTTGCAGCTAGGGTTGCCAAATAAAACACAGTGTGCCCAGATAAATTCGAATTTCAGATAGGCAACAGGTAACTTTTAGTGTATGTCCCAAGTATTGCATGGAATTTATACTAAAAAATTACCCTTTGTTTATCTGGAATTCAGATTTAACTGGGCGTCTTGTATTTTTATTTGCTAAATTTGGCAGCCCTAACTGGAGTGATCAGCCAGCTCCATGAAGACTGGGAAGATGGCACAGTGTTCAGATAAATCTCCTGGGTAAAGATGGTGGTTTGTTTTGTACCTGTAAGTTCTATGACTCCGAGCAAGGACTCTGGTGGGGTACAATGGACCATGCTGTGTGACCCAGGGCAGGTTGCATAACCTCTCTGTGTCCCAGCTGCCACAGCTGAAAAACAGAGATTCTAATTTATGTCTGAAGTACCTCAACAGATTTTACTGAGGCTTCATTTGCAGAATGTTTGCTAAAGTGCTGCAAAGAGTACTGGGATTTTTATTTTTTGAGGGCATGAGTTATCATGCCTTTATGAGTCCCTGACACCAGGTCACTCAGGATTTTCCTGGACAAGGTTGAGGAGGGTATTACTGATTATTCCTTTGGCCACAGGCTGTATCATAATTTGGCTTGGCACAGCAAGTTACTGGTTCCGTCTTTATTTTAAACTTTGACACATTTTTCATCATGGCTCTTTTGAATTAATTTTGTTTTTTAAAACTATTGCATTAAAATATTGTTTATCTTGATGACTCAGGTTTTGGTGCACACCGCTTATACTTTGCACCCAAGGAGAGGGCTCATTCACTTTTACCCTAGTCCTGGTTGGTTTCTGATGGAGAGACCACAGTATCAGGAACCAGACACACCTGCTGTGAGTGCTTCCTGACCCACTGCTTATTAGCTGAGTGCCTCTGTCTCATGGTGCCTTAGTTTCCCTACCTGTAAAATGGGTTTAATAAAAGCACCTATCTCAAAGTTGGTTGTGACGTTGGCTTGAAAAAGAAATTCAGGTCAAGTGGTTAGGATAGTGCCTGGCATTTACGAAGTGTTCAAAACAGCTTAGCCATCACCACTCTTATTTTTGAAACTCAGTTTCCTCATCTGTAAAGTAGGGACACATTAACTTCTACCTCAGTGATTTCTTATGGGGCATCAGTGAGATAATTATGCAGAATGTCTGAGTGCCGGGGTCCTTCAGCATCCTCTCCTGTCTTCACACCAGGAAAGCAGGTTATTTTTATATATTGGGCATTTTTATTTACATCTCGCTACTTTCCAGCAGGGATTGGTGGTGGCTTCTAATCAAGGGCACAGAGGCGGTAGAGGCTATACCAGAGATGTAGACAGCGGGGATCCTGAAGCCAAGGCCCGTGGAAATGGGTGTGCTGACCATGACCGTGAAAAATCAAGCCTGGAGCATTCTGGCATCAGGAAAATGCAGATGTTTCCTCAGCACCCCTCTTTGGGCATCCCTCGCCCACTTCTGAGCTTAGCTCGGCCCCTGTCTCTGACCTGTACCCCCACCCCAGTCCTGGCTCTGCCCTGCCCAGTGCTTTTGAGGCTTCCTGGCTGAGGCAGGCTCTGTGCAGCTTTCCCGTGCCTCTCTGTCTGGACCCGTGCCTTTGCCTTTGCCCCTATTTCCTGTATTTTAACTTTCAACTCTTAACTTCTGCCGCTGAGAGCTGATACTCAAAAAGGTATAATGGCAGGTCACCGTCATTCACTTAGTCAGTCGACAGATATTTGTCAAGCACCTACTATGTCCTGGGCACCTCTGCAGATGCTGGGGATTCAGCAGGAAATTAACAGAGACAGGTCCTCACACCTAGGAAGCTTACCTTTCTTGTCTTCCCACTGTAGCAGCAGGTGAGAAACTAGAGAACAACGGAATGAGCAGTGATGGGAAGGAAACTAACCAGGCCCGAGGGAGAGGGCAATGGGGAGGAGGTGCCCAGGGGAGGGGCAGCCTCACCAAGGTGTGATGTTTGAGCTGAGACCTGATGGACTATGTACTCCATCCCTCCTTTGAGTTATGTATCTGTACAATGGGGATAAGTCCCCCATCTCAGAAGGATGGTGAGAAATAAACACTGGGCAGGGGTTAGTCTCCTTCCCTTAATGGGGTCAGTCTGGCCTTAGAGTAAGAGAGCTCACCTTTATCTCCCCTGGGTTTCCTAGACCATGGTCCTCATCTAACAAGGATGTCAGTCGCATCTGTGCCCCACCCCTTTACGTGCTTCGTCTGGTCCTCCGCATCCTTGACAATGAGTGTGCTTTATCGGCACTGGTCTTCTCTCCCTCTTTCTTTCTCCCTCCCTCTCCCTTCCTCAGCCTTTCTCTCCTCTCTTCCGTTTTACTTTCTCTTTTTCTCTCTTCTCTCCACCAGGCCATCTGGGCCCCAGCCTGGATACCAGCTTATCCTTAGGGTCAGGATTGGATATACATATAAACAAGAAATTTTTAGAGAGAAAGGGACAGAATTCAAGGTCAAAACCATGTCCAGGGCACCACCAACTGAAACTAGCACTGTTCACATAGGAAGGACACATTTGTTCAGGCACTTGATGTAAAAATGATAACTTCAGGCATCCAGGTGGCCTTTTACCCGTTTTTAGCTCTTGGGTGAGATTTTTTTCTCTTGTTAAATGTTTTTAATGTTCTTTGCGTACTTTAACAATTCTGTTGCCATGGAAGGGTTAGAAGCCTTGCCATGTTTTTCCACCCCATGGCTCTTCTGTAGAAAGGAACAGAGAAAGGAAAATCAGTTTCAGAACCAAGGTGTAAGTCCTTTGAATTCTGCAAGAAAGGCAGGAGCAGTGACTGTTGTCGGGAGCTCCTAGAATCTCTGCTCCTCAGGATGACTTGGCAAGTCTTCCATCACTCTGAACTAGACCTTGACAATGCACTGACTGCTACAGCTCAGTCTGCATATGGGCCTTGGTCTTGTGTACCCGTGGTGCTTGAACAGTCTTTTGTGCCAGGGTCTGTTGATAATTCATCCTAGTAACCTGGCCCGGTGAGAAGGTGTGGGCTTGTGAAAGATCAGGGTTTAAATCCCAGTCCTGCAATTTGCTATCCAAAGGGCCTTCTCTGATCTGTCTACTCAAAGCAGCCCCCTCAATTACTCTCCATCCCTCCTTGAGGGAGACAGGAGGAGGGCAGATCATAATACTCTGTTTCTCCATCTCCCAGGGACAGGATAGGATCACTCTTCTCCACCTATTTTAAGTTTGGAGTGGCTCTGTGACTTGCTTTAGCCAATGAAACGTGAGTAGAAGTGACATGTGTCACTTCTTGGGGGAAGCTTTAAGAGCCAGTGTGTGGTATTCTGTGTCCTCTTCCCCTTGATCGTGGAGATGGAACATATTGAGATGAAGCCTCCATCAGCTTGGGCTCCTGAGGGACTAGTAAATGTATTACTCTTTCTATCTGCATTTCACATGTGGTGTGAATGAGAGCTGGACCAGCCACTGGGACTTAGGGGTTGTTTGTTACTGCCACATAACTTAATGGATCCTGACTGATACAATATCATCTTTAAATGCTTTCTTTTTTCTTTATAGCACTTATCATCACCATCATGCTTATTTATGTTTTGCACATTAAAAAATATTTATTTACTTATTTTTGGCTGTGTTGGGTCTTCGTTGCTGTGTGTGGGCTTTCTTTTTAGTTGCAGTGAGTGGGGTCTACTCTTCGTTGCGGTGCACAGGCCTCTCATTAAGGTGGCTTCTCTTGTTGCGGAGCATGGGCTCTAGGTGTGTGGGCTTCAGTTGTTGTGGCACATGGGCTCAGTAGTTGTGGTTCATGGGCTCTAGAGCGCAGGCTCAGTAATTGTGGCACACAGGCTCAGTTGCTCCATGGCATGTGGGATCTTCCCGGACCAGGGCTTGAACCCGTGTCCCCTGCATTGGCAGGCGGACCCTCAACCACTGCGCCACCAGGGAAGCCCTTGCACATTTATTTGTTTCTCTTTTCTCTAAACTATAAATTCCACAAGAACCATTTTTTCGGTTGTTGTTTGTTAGTGTTCGCTGGAGTAACTCCAGTATCTGGAAGTGTGACTAGTACATGGTAGGCACTCAATTAATATATGTGTTGAATGAACTGATTAATAATTTGGTTAATGTGGGCAGCTCACTTCACTTCTGTGAGCCTCACATTCCTCCTCTGTAGAATGGGAATGAATATTAACCATACCTGCCACATAGGGATGTGTTGAGAATTAAAGAATAATGAAGGTAAAGCACCTTTTACCATGCCTGGCACGTAGTAGGTGTGCAGTAAACATATGCTGTTGTTTTTGTAACGACAGTGAACAGTTTTGTAATCCAGTGAACCCAAAATAGGGCCTCTGTGGTCAGTTACCTTTACCAGATATATTTACACTATTCCCCAGACCTATCGAAGGTTCCTTAGCAAAGGGGTGGCATCATTATACCAGTATCCAGGGTCTTCACTCATAGAGGTTCTAGAAGGCTTGTTCTAAGTGTTTGCTTTTAGATCACAGGCTGGACTTGGAATTTGGGGAAAGTATCTCTTCCGTATTGGACAGGAGTGCCATCAAGGCCCCCTCAAGCTTGAAAGACTTTGGGTCTTAGGCTGGGCGTCCAGATAGGAAGGAATGGTGTCTGTGAGGCCTCTAGGGACAGGGGTAGTGACACTACATGGAGAATCAAACTTTCGACGTCAAAGACACCCAGAAGAGACAGACTGGGTGCTTACACTTACTTCCTTTTCAGTGCTGAGTATAGAATCTGGTCCCGATGCAGGGGAAGTGGCCACAGCAGAATCTCTTCCAGATTCTTGGTGGCCAAGAGACCGATGAGCCTGTAAATAGCACCCATGGGGGTGGGGCTTGTGCACGTGCTGCAGAGCTGGGCTCTGGACTGGGATGAACTCAGGCTCGAATCTGGGCTCCTCTACTTTGCAGATGAGTGACGTTGGGGGCAAATGGCTTCTCGTCTCTGTGTGTTGGTTTCCTCATCTGCCACTCTGGGGAGAATCAGATGAGCTTCTGTGTCTCTCCAGCAGGACTTACCTCCTTCAATCTGTTCTCTTGGATGAAACCATTGTGTTCTTTCTAAGAGGCAAATCTGATCAGGTGATTCCTCTCCTAAAGAAAAAATCCTCAGTGACTTGGCATTGTCTTTGGGGTAGAGTCTAAACTCTCTATTCCAGCTTAGGCTCTGTCTTAACTGACCTTTGCCCATCTGTCCATCTCCACCTGCACCTGCTTTGCCTGCCACACTGACTGCAGCCAGGCTTTCTAATAGGGCTTCACGCTATTTCTTACCTGCTCAGTGCACCCCGCACTCCTGACTTCCACCCCGACTTCTTTCCTCCCATTAATTCCTCCTCAACCTTCAGATCTCGCTCTAGATGTCACTTGTCAAGTGCCCAGACACCGGCATTGACTAACTATGCACAGTCTCTGTTAGTCAGTTCCAGGCTGGCTTGGATGGGGCCGTTATCCTGGGGGCTGAATAGCTCAGTGGTTCAGCACCTAGGCTCCGAGATCAAGCTGCTTAGGGTTGAATCCTGGGTCCGTGACACAGGTGTTAGCCCTCGGACTGCCCTCTTCACCTTCCTGTGCCTCAGTGTCCCCCTCCATGGTGTGGATGCTTGGACAGCGCTCTTTACCTTCTTGTGACTCAGTTTTTCCTCTCCATGAAATGGGCTAACAGCCACCACTGTCGTGCAGATGATGTAAATGGTGCCTGGTCGAGAGGAGATGCCTTATACATGGTGGTGTTTTTCACCACTTTCCTGTTGTTTTGTGGACCTGAAAATAAAAAGGTTCATCAAAGGGGGTGTGAACGCACACACAGACACCCATATGCTCATTCTCACTCTCCCTGTCACTAAGTGACCTTGGGGATGGTCCCCTCAAAGTGCCAAACCTTGTGTGACAGTCAGAAGTGGCTTTGCTTTTAGATGGAGAGCAGGACTGTGTCTTTTCAGGCTCTCCTTCCATCCTATCCTGGGAGCTCCATAAATAATTTGGTTTTGAGCCAAGGCTTTGATGAGCTTCTCGAATGCCAACAAATACTGCAGCTGGGCCTTTAGGAAGCCCAGCTTTCCCTGTGATTTGCAAATGAAAAAGGGTCCTAGGTGTATGTGTGTGTGTGTGTGTGTGTTTTGTATATGTGTGTATTTTGATTTTATGTGTGTCTGTGTGAATATGTGTGCAGGTATGTATGTCTGTTGTATATATGTGTATGTATACACGTGAAAACAGCGAAAGAAGAGATGGGATTCTCTTTATCCCCTCCTTCAACCCTTCTCTGTTTCTGTCCCTGCCTGTGTCGCTTCATCTCCATGACTGTCCCTGTCCTCGGTCTCCCTCTGTCACTAACCTTCCTGGTGTCAGGCTGCCACTCCCTGGGTCTTTCTCTGTCTTCCCCTCAGCGCCCCCTCACCCAGCACCCAGTCTCTCTGGGCTGGCACAGGAGTGCTGGTTACCTAGGCAACGACTGCAGGGCAAGCACATGTGATTGGCCAGGCTGGGGCCCGACTCTGGGTTGGTGGGCAGATTTGGGGGGGGCGAGTCTTGTCCTCAATCCCCTTTGGGGGAGGGACATTCTTTGGACCGTGAAAGGAACCCGAGTGTGCCATGGTGGGCAGGGCTCCCAAGCTGGGGAGGGAATTCCTGTCCTAATGAGGACTCCGAGTTGCAGAATGAGGCCACTTGAACAGATTTCCAAAAAGCCACGCATGCAGGCGGCTGGGGGAGGGAGCTATAATCCTAACAGCTTTCACCTGCTTATCGGTCACTGTTCACTAAGCTCTCTATATACATTAGTTCATTAGCAAATCTCTGAAGTAGGTGATATGTTTCTCCCCATTTTACAGATTAGGAGAGGGAGCTTGAGAGAGAGCGTGGTTAAGCCTACACAGCTGGTACGTGCAGAGCTGAGATTTGAACCCAGGTGTGTCTTGTCATTAAGAATAGCCACCTTCCCTGGGGGCCCCAGAGACAGTCTTATAGAGATGGGGGTACGTGAGATGCTTCTCCAGATCCATCCTGCTCACCCCCCCCGACCTCCATCTTTTGATCTGGTTCTTCTCTCTCTCGAGTAACTAGCTGACGAGTTCGTGGAGCCCTGCAGGTCTCGGGAACTAGTGTGCGACACCTGTTTTCTCATCTTTTGAGAATGACAAAGTGTTCTGGGGATGGATGGTGGTGATGGTTGTGCAACAGTGTGAATGTTCTTAATGCCACAGAACTGTACACTTAAAAAGGGTTAAATGGTGAGTTTTATGTTATGTGTATTTAAAGAAAAGAGTGACAAGGGTCCTGGGTACCTCTCGTTGGGGTCTTGTGAACCTGTGATTCTGGCCCTGTGCTCTTCCCTCCATATAAGGGAGAGGAATCAGCCATCAGGGTACTTTTGAGCACTTTCTCTATGCTGGGTAAGCACTTTGACAAACACTTATATGTGGATTATTTCATTGTATCCTCCCAGTACCTTACAAGGCAGTTTCTCCTATTACCTCCATTCTACAGATGAAATACCCGAGGCTGCGAGAGGTTGAGGGATTGCTGGAGTGAACCCAGCTAGCTAGTGAGGTTTGAACCCAGGCCTTTCTGACACCATAACGCCTCCTGAATCACATGACGCCTCCTCAGTGCTTAACATCGCAGGGATGCCGACAAGAGAGCCCTGCTTCTCTGTAGTCCCAGGAGATTAGATGATCCCTCGTCCCTGGTTCCAGCTCAGTTCCCTCTGAAGGCCTGAGTGCCTGCCAGTCTCCTAGCAGGCAGTTGGTTGGCCCAGGCCATCTCCCCAGTGTTCTCAAAGTGTCAGAGCCTCTTCAGTGATATTGCAGAGCGCCGGCTGGAAAGAAACTTGGGACCAAGGCTGGTAAGCGGGCCAGATCAAAGCTAATGAGGCACATCCTTGGGAAATGCAGCAGAGGTGGGCAACAGCTGGGGTGATTGCCTGCCCTCATCGGTTCTGGAAACGCGGCTTGGCAGGAACTTCATGGCAGGGGAGGAATTCGGGCCTCTGTGGGGCTAGGAGAGGAAGTGATGGGGCAGGACACACTTTGTTCCAGTTTTCAAATGGCAAAATTAGAGGCACAGTCCTTCCTGCTACCGGTGCCCATCACACATCAGCGTCTGGGCCAGTTCTCAGGACTGCTGGCTTGCTGAGATCTTTAGCTGTAGCAATAGCTATGCTTACATATATGGTCCATGACACCCTTCAGGAACTATGATTGGGCAGAGCAAAATTCTTATTCCTATTTTGGAGAGGAGGAAACTAAGGCTCAGAGAGATGAAATGGTTCATCCAAACTCACACAGTTGGCAAGGTGCAGAGCCAGGGCTGGCTAAGTTCAGTGCTCCCTCTGCCCCCACTTTTTTGTACCATAGGCCTTACTGCTTCCTGAAGATTAATTGGGGTCACTAGGGAGGCAGGGCAGGAACTGATGAGGTGGGCAAGGATGAAAGATGGGGACGAGAGTCTTTGCTATCTTTCATCATTCTGTTCAGCGTAGACATCTGACACTTGTTAAATATCAGAACAGCAAATCACTGGCACGTGGAGTTTTTGCCTAAGGCAGTGGTCCTCGGACCAGAAGCATCAGCATCACCTGGGAACTTGTTAGATATGCAAATTCTGGGGGAGGGGCCCAGCATCGCTATTGACTGGTAGCCCCCCAAAAGATATGTCCAACTGGAACTTGTGAATGTGACCTTATTTGGAAGAACGGTCTTTGCAGATGTAATGAAGGTAGGGATTATGAGATGAGGTCATCCTGACTTAGGATGAGCCCTAAATCCAATGACAAGTGTCCTTGTAAGAGGAGAAAAGAGGAAAGGACACACAGAGGTGAATGCATGTGGAGACAGAGGCATAGATTGGAAGGATGCATCTATAAACCAGGGCTTGCTGGCAGCCCGCAGGAGCTAAGAGAGCCCTGGGGCTGATTCTGCCTGAGAGTCTCCAGAAGGAACCAAACCTGCAGACACCTTGATTTCAGACTTCTGGTCTCCAGAACAGTGAGAGAATACATTTCTGTTTTTTTGTTTGTTTGTTTTTTTGCGGTACGCGGGCCTCTCACTGTTGTGGCCTCTCCCGTTGCGGAGCACAGGCTCCGGACGCGCAGGCTCAGCGGCCATGGCTCACGGGCCCAGCCGCTCCTGGGCATGTGGGATCTTTCTGGACCGGGGCACGAACCCGTGTCCCCTGCATCGGCAGGCGGACTCTCAACCACTGCGCCACCAGGGAAGCCCCTACAACTGGTTTTGAGGCAAGAAGCAGAAACCCACTCAAAGTAGATAAGCAAAAAGATTATTTACTGGAGAGACCCACAGATATCTCACAGACTCCAAGGGTAGAAGTCCAGCCCAGCTTTGTGACCAGGGCCAGGAAACACCTCAGAACCAAAGCCATAACTCTGCCTTTCTCTCTGCGGGAATAGCTTCTGACCTCAGGTGTGTGTACTGATGGCCTTCATTTCCCTCTATCTCCTCTCTTTCTGCTTCCTCCCACTTTTTTTCTTTTTATTCCCTTTGTCCAGTCCAGCTTCCTCTACTTTATCCACATGGCAAAAAAATGATTTCCTCAAAATTGAAATCTTGATCCCCACATTTACTTGACCTCTTAGTTCAAACACAAACCCAGACCAAGGAAAGTTTCTAACCACCAGTTTCATATTTTCAGGAGAAAGAATCTGATTGGCCCAACTTGGATCAGGTGATCATGTCAGGTCCAATCAGGAATGGCCAGGAAGTAGGCAGGGCTTGCTCCCAACTGAGTAGTAGCTCCTCCGTAGCTCGGCAGAAGGCACGTACTGAGCAAGAAGCTTCTGAAGGTGGGAGAGCTGGGTGTTGGTATGCCAGCCCCGGGTGGACACCAGACAAAAAGACTTGGCCCTGGAGGTAAGTCGGAGTATCCCATGCTTCCCATCCCCACAGCTGCCACGTTTAATTACAGCCAGTGTCAGTCCATTTGAATTAATTGGGGGCGGAAGGCCAGTTTACACTAAAGAAAAGCCTGATATGTCTATCCTTCTGTTTCCATTACTTGTAAGGACACACAACACGTTATACTACAATCATAAAAATGTGGCAAAAACAAGTAAAAAGAAGCCAAGGAAGATGAATAGAAGCCTAAACAGTAGAAACCCCAGGGAACCTGCTTTATTGAATGCAACCATAATGATGGTGATGAACACATACAGGCTGGGAATCAAAACAGGTGCTTGTTTGATTCTCTTAAGTAATAATAATGATAAAAAAAGAAAACTAGCAACTGCGTAGATAGCATTTACTGTGTGTCAGGCACTGTTCTGAGTGTTTGATAGATTCTCTATCAACTCATTTAATCCTGCAGCAACTTGATGATGGAGATTCTAAAGGATGTGAAACCTAATACCAGACACTGAAGGTTGCGGGGCAGTTTGCTCAAACTCTTTAAAAATACTTTTGAAATTAATTAGGAGGATAAAGAGGGGAGGGCATGTCTAAACTTCTCTAGAGGAAGCATAACAGAGTGGTTAAAAGCTGGGGCTCGGCAGCAGCCAGACAGCCTGGATTGGAATCTAGCTGCGTGACCTTGTGCAGAGTTACTTAATATCTCTGAACCTCAGCTTCCTCTTCTGTAAAATGGGGATAAATAAAACCTACCTCAGATGATTGTGGTAAGGATTAAATGTGACGTAGGGCCTCTGAAATGCCAAGTTCAGCCCCTGGCACATAGGAGACCCTTAATAAATGCCATGATGAGAATACAGGGTCTGGATTCCAGCCTGTGTACCTTGCAAACTTTGTACACTTGGAATGACTTCTCAAAAAGCTTTGAGTTTCTCATCTGAAAAGCATGTTTGATGATAGATCCTACCTCTTGGGGTCTTGTGAGGAAGAATTCAGGTAATTTGGGTAAAGTCCTTAGTACTGTCTATCATACATTGTAAGCTTGTTATTAGTATTATTGTTAACAGCCTAGGATGAAGAACCAACCTAACACAGAGAAAAGGGTGGGCAGTTAAAAATGACAACATGAAACCCATTCCACTGTTAAGTGATTTGCATGGGGCAATAAGCAAATTACACTCAATTTTTTTTTGCAAAAGTGCTTTAACAAGAGGAGGACGCTTGTGCCAGTCATGACACCCCATAAACAATTCATTTCTCCAGGAAGATCCATTTTCTGCTGACAGTGCTTGTTCATTTTGACGGCATCAGCATTCCTCTTGATTTGCCTAATTTTAATGAGATGTTAGATCAACATCACAAAAGTCATTTCAGATTACTAGGGTTCCTTGACAAAAATTCTGTTGTCATGACATTATTTGGTTTATATATGGAGAATCTTTGCCATTGATTTCCAGACCCAGACTCTTATGCCAGCACAAGTGTGAAATGGTTATTCTTTAAAAATATATAATTAAGGTTTAAAAAATCTGGGAAACACCTTCTTGGAGTGTTACCAGTACACATTAGTGTTCTTTGATGCAAGCAGGAGAAACCAACCTTAGTTAACGTAAGAGGAATGAGAGCATTAGAACTCATTGAGTGGATAAGAGGAAGGAAGACTTCCTAGTTCCCAGGAACCAGGGGATCCAGGTATGTGGGAAGCAGGGCAATGGGACAGTCTTGTCTAGACACCACTACCTGAGCGGCTCCAGCCTTTATCTCAATCTTGTTTTGTTGCATTTGAGGGTTGAGGTCCCAGCTAGAGTCCCGTTGGTCTTGCTTGGATTGTGTGTCTGCCCTTGGCTGAGTAGAAGGTGGGACATGGTGATTTACAGTTTTACCGAGACCACACACATTGGGGGAGAGGAAATTTCCTAAAAGAAGAACAGGGGCTTCCCTGGTGGCGCAGTGGTTGAGAGTCTGCCTGCCGATGCAGGGGACACGGGTTCGTGCCCCGGTCCGGGACGATCCCACATGCCGCGGAGCTGCTGGGCCCGTGAGCCATGGCCGCTGAGCCTGCGCGTCCGGAGCCTGTGCTCTGCAACGGGAGAGGCCACAACAGTGAGAGGCCCGCGTACTGCAAAAAAAAAAGAAAAAAAAGAACAGGAATGGGGGCATGGTATATTTGCATGAGTGGGACCTCCTTTTCTTTAGTTGTCATTTACCAGAATTGCAGTCACTTCTTTGAAGTGATTGGTTAATGTACAACTTCAGCCGTGGGTTGACTCACTGGAGATGTGAAATAGACATGCTGTGGGAGATTCTGGCAGATTGGGGTTTCCAAAACCGTTCCTAGTCTCATTTGATTTAATTCAGGGAGTTTTAGCTCTACCCAAGAAGGGACAGAAAATGTGATCCCCAGAGGTAGAGTCTCTTAGTGATCTGGGCTTTGCAGTCATTTTATATGGAGAGAGGGTACCTCATCTAGATTTAGATCCAAACCTGTGGGAAGGGATCATGTAGCACAGGGAAGAAGAGAGATGGGAAAGACAACTTTATAGCACTATTTATCATGAATGTAATAGGGTCAGATAAGGCTGACAAGCCAGTCCTCATGGCCCCTGTGAATAGGCTAAGGAAAGCAGGGATGAAATTGCAACATGAATTATTTAGGTAGAACACGAGGAAGGACTTTTTGGCTGCAAGGAAAGTCAGACATTGTAGCAAGCCTTCAAGGTATGGTTTTGTTCCGAGGTGACCAATGAGTGCCGCTTGTACCCTTCTGCTCCTGATTCCTACATCTGTGACACACATCCCCAGGTAACCACAGCTTTCCGTCTAGGTAGGATTGGATTTCAGAATATTTCACAACCCAGCACTAGAGATGCTCCACTCATCAACTAGACTGGCGAACGGGGGGAATGACACAATTTATTGCCCCAAATCTAGATTCAGAATTGCGATTATGAATGGAAACAGGGTCTGCACTAAATATTTTTTCAATACTTTGCCATTCTTGGGAGTCATTGCCAACTCATGAGGTAATCGCCAAGGCAGCAGCAATGACAACAACGGAAAATCCCGAGGGAGAGGAAAAAAGGACAGGGAATCTTGTAGAGGTGAATTCTTTGAAGTAGAAGTGAGGTTTTAACCAGAAGTGTTTAACTCCCTCCAGAACATGCATAATGGATACATATCACTTAAGAGGTTTTGCATTGTATACAGAAAAGAAACACAAATCACTCTGGCTTAAACAATTTATGCAACTTATTGACTGCAGCAACAGGGAGATCGAGAGATGATGCTCAATTCAGGTGAGGCTTGATCTAGGAGCTTAAAGACCTGATTTCCTCTCATTTTGCCTTTCCACGGAAATAGCTTCATCCTCAGGCACCTCTCTGTGGGTCATCAACAGCTCCGTGCTCTTTTCTGCTGGTCCAAAAACAGCTGCAGCAGCTGCAGACTTTCCATCTTCAACCCACACTATTCAGAGAAGAGAGAATGTCTCTTTGGATACCTCCTCCTCAAGTCCTGGGAGTCTGTCTGTCTCATTGGCCTGAATTGGGTCATGTGCTCTTCTCTGAACCAATCATTGGCTGGGGGATGGCACGAAGGTCATCCTCAGAGTTCAGGAAAAGATCAGCCCCACCTAAACCAGGTGACTGAGATTGGAGTGGAGGTAAATTCCCCAAATGAGAAGCAGGATATGATGGAAGGCAGGGGACAAGGGATGCCGAGGGGGTTCAGGATTCTGTGCAATGGTAGTTTGTGAAGGTGTGGGTGGATGGTCGAGGGGCTTAAGTCTGTTTGCTAAAAGCCATTCTTTAAATAAAATGGGGCTGGGGAAAAGATGGAAAGTTCATCTTGTCCAGAGGTTATCAAGGTGCACTTTTTAGAGAAACCTTGCCCTTCCCGAGAGACAGTTCATTACCTCCTTCCCTGCCTCTTAATGTGGAAATTGCCTTGGGGCAGCTTTTCCCCTCGATTGCTCCACCAGCTTTGCCAGGAGCTTTGCCTCCCTAACAATCCTGCCAGGCGTGTGTGCACCTGGCTTAGAACTGATGTGCCAGGTGAGCCTGAGCTTTCCCAGCATGGAAGGATTCGTGGGCAAGGAGCCAACAGTGGGGCCGCCCTTTGGCTGGCAAAGGAGTAACCTGAGTAGACCCCTATTTCTCCTTCGCCCTCTCTCCTTGTTTCCATGGGCCTTGTGCTGGCTGCTTCACAGGTCTGGTGAAGGAACACGAGAGGGACCTGTAAAGACTCAGGCTTGGACAAGTTGATCTGTGAATTAGCTCCCGCTTCTCCGTTCTTTGGCCACTGAATGAAACTTGTGCTGTGTTGGAGAAAAAAAAAAAAACAGGCTTGGACCAGGTGCTCAGTCCCCGTTGGTTTCCTGCCTCATCTTTGCAACAGTCACATGCACGGTGGTTCTGAGGATTATCCTAGGCATTACATGAGATGGTGTATGCACAGCAGAGCGCCTCCATTTGTGTCTTAGACGGGCTTCCCTCGAAGCAGAGTCTCAAATAGGGATTCTTATGCAAGTGGTCTATTGAATACTGCTTTCCAGAGAAGGGTACAGCAAGGAAAGCAAATGGTTCAGGGAGAGGCGCTCAGAGGCGCTGGTCTCAGCTGGTGTGCAGCCTGATCCTATGGGGAGCACGGGGCCTCAATCGCATCTCAGACCTGGTCCTACTTTAAGGCAAGGGGCCTGGCCTTCTGTGCACCTGTGTCATTTAGACATTGACTGTGGGCTGCTCCGAGGGCCTGGGGGTGGAACCTCCCTGGTGAGGCAACTCCCGTTCAGCTGCAGCCAATCTTCCAGAGAGGAGCGTGGCTGTGAGTCATTAGCGATCATCATTCACAGCAGCTGGGCGACGCGGTCTGTCCTGGTAAAGGGAGTCTGGGCAGGGCACCCAGGGCATAGACTCCACCATGCTGGATACAATTTGGTGGCAAAGGGGGAGGGAGACGGGGCTTGTGAGTAGCTCTAGTTTATTGATATGGGAACTGAAGGAGAGAGATGAGGCCTGCAGTGCTAGCAGGCATTCGAGGAGGAATAAAGATGTAAACTTCTTGCCTCTTGTCAAAAGCTTTTCCTGTTATCAGTTTTCTCAGAAAAGTGGAACTGTTTCTTATAGATGATCTGGACCAGCCCCTTTATTTTAAAAACAAGGAAACTGAGGCCCAGAAAAGACCAAGTAACCCAAATTCACACACACAGTAGGGCAGACCCAAGACCGAACCTACCTGAGCATGCCTCTTCAAACCAGCGAGCCCCATCCTGCTGCTTCTCTTTGAAAACAGGCAACTAAGGAAGCTGCTGTTGCTTTGTGCAAATATGTTCCCATGAACTCAGCGATACCCTCCGCTGCTTAGAAGCAAATTTTGATCATGTGGTGAATAAGCCTCCCAGACAACGGTGTTCTTGCTTCAGAAGGGGCTTTCGGGAAACGCTGTAAGCTCAGGTGCACGTTAGCGAGGGTGACAGAGAGGGCTGGCGCTGGGGCGCTTACATTTATTTAACAAATATTTATTGTGCTAGACAGTGGGGATTGCAGTGGTGCGCCATCCAGATGGGTTCCTCCTTCTAGAGGTTACAGTCCAGTGGGAAAGACAAAAATTATAGTACTCTTTGTGCAATGAAAATGACAGTTGTGGTACCTGCTCTTGAAGATGTTTGGGGTATTGTTTGAACCCCAAATGTTTGGGGTGTTGTGTGAACCTATAAGCAAGCAGCCTGACCTGGTTTGGGGCCAGAAAGCTTTTCTCTGTGGAGATCTAAAGAATGGAGAGAAATTAGGAATGGGGGGGGGGCGGTGAGGAAAGAGATGGAAGCACATTCCAGAAAGAAGGAGCAGCTTGTGTTGATCTCCAAGGTGGGGAGGTCTGTTTTAGACACTGTTTGTTTGAGGAGTGTCAGGGTGGCTGGAGGGTAGGGTGTGTTGAGAGATGAGGATGGAGATTTGGCTTTTTAGTCAAGAGGAAGACATTACATGAAGGTAAGCATGAGTGGGCGTGAGGGTTGGGGGTGCGTGTGTGTGTGTGTGTGTGTGTGTGTGTGTGTAGGGTAACAGGATAAGTTTTGCGTATTAAAAGTATCATTCTGGTAGCTACGGCATGGGGGGAATATACTTAGCAATATGGCAGACTCAACTGGCATAGCCCTCTCCCTTCTTCAAACCACATAGAATTATTGGAGAGAAAAAGATATAGAATATATTATATATAAAAGATATTAATACATTTATTATTATTAATGAATATAATATACTATTACTATATAGTTACAACTGACATCCCCATTTAAGGCTAGAATGCTGCTTCCTTTATTAAAGGGCTAGAAAAACTCTGTCCACATGTCCACAGAACCTGGTTGTTGCCTGCCCAGGGTTCAAGGCTGAGAGAAGAAAATGCCCAGTGCGAAAGTGAAAGGCCAGATCTGTATTATGCGTGGGTGTGCCCACCTGGGGTAGAAATTTTAACATGAGAAATTAAGGAGTAAACTCATCTAGGGCCAAGGAAACGCCTGGAGAGTAAGTCCCCCTTTGTAAGGTAACTTCGACATCCCTTGGCTCACAGAACTTTTACAGAATAAAGAACCTCTGTTGAAGATGAGCTCATCATTAAAAAATTACAAGCCACATGATTAGACATTTTACGTGAAGTTAACAGGCATGAGTAGAAGTAACATCTCAAGAACTTGAGACAACAGAACCATCTGGAAGAGACTATAAAATAGGTTTGTTGAAAATGATCAAAGGGTTAAAAGAAGGATGAAAGAGAATAATGAAAGCACAGGATATTGTAAAAAAAAAAAAGATAAGATTTTTTTAAAGCCAACTAAAATGAATAGAAATCAAGAATATCCTCATTGAAATTTAATACTCTTATTTCAGAGATAAGCAGCCGATTAGACATAGCTTCAGAGAGAGGTAGTGAATTGAAAGATAGACTGAAAGAAATTATCCAGAGTGCAAAAAAATGGTGTTGGTGGATTGGAAGGAGTCAAGAGTAGATTCAGAGGATGCTTCAGTTGTGGTGTCCTGGGCAAAAGTGGTGCCTGTGAGAATGGAGAACGGAGGGTGGATTGGAATGAAATTTAGGATACTTTGCATTTCAGGATTGAGAAAAAAAGATATGCCAAGGCAGAGAGTAGTGAGCTCGTTCTCTGGAGGAAAACCAATGACAATGGATGGAAGTTGGAGACAGGCTGATTTTTAGGCATTATAAGGAAGGTTTCATTTTTCTAAGAACCAGGCTTGGAGAGATTATGAATTATTATTATGAATAGAGATGGGAATATAAATTTTGACACCAAAGCCCGTTTGGGAAATACTGAACTGGGATGGAAAGGGATGCCACCTTGACATTTAGCTGGGGACGTAGAGTCCTGGATCTAGTTGGCAGTAGCAGAGTTGGAGGGGGTGGGGAATATGGGACAGACAGCTTGGGGGGCTGGATCCTTCTTTTCCAGGGACTTGGCCCAGAACTTGACTTCAGCCTCAGGTCACAAGATAACTTAGCCAGGGGGGACTTCTGTTGTAGGTCCTGCCTCTCATGTAGCAAAGGGGTTAAGAAAGCCTGACTCTGCCGCTAGGTGTGTGATCGCGGCCCAGTTGCTTTCTGTCTCTGGGCCTCTGTTTGTTCACCTGTAAAGTTGGGATGCTAATAAGACTCATCTTACAGGGCTTTAGGCAAGATTCCCTGAGTCATGCATAAAATGGCAAGTTGGTAGTAAAATTTATAATAAGTGTTAGCAGAATGGTGGTAAGTTATGACTATTTCTGGGCACAGAGAACTTGGGATAGGAAGGGTCCACCTAGGAGGGAATCCGTGAGCATTAGCCGTCATGGATTTCCAGGTAAGCATCGAAAAGAGTGACTTAACTATTAAAATCCAAACTATGACGAGTACACGTGGGAGATGGAGGGAGCAGACAGATTACAAGTCAGAGAAAGCCAGGCCTCTGGGGAAAAATCCTGTTTCCCTTTGGGTAGCTGCTGGCTCCAATTCAGCCTTGGGTTTTTTTCCCCAGGTGCTCAGGTGTGCTTTGAGAATTTCCTTGGGAGAATTTCCCCAGCCAAGGAAGAAAAATGTATCTCTTTGCATCTCCACTGTGACGGTCCTCTCCATTCTCTGTATACGTGACACGGTAGAGTGGGGATACATACATATATATTTAGTACGAGGGCAAACTAGTTCAGGTGAAATTGTCGCTGACTCAGATGCTCACTTCTCTGGCAGAAGAGAGGAAGCACCGAGGATTTACATAGGCGTGGCTCACTTTCCCCCTCTGTCTGCCTCATCCTTCTGCCTTTTCTGTTGCTGGGCTCTGCCCAGCTTCAGGCCACACCCCATAAAGGAATGCCCCAACAGGAGAAGGCCCATTCACGAGTCTTCTGTTTCAAGGAGGCTGCCCAGGTCTCTGCATCTCAGTACTTTTCCTTTCTGTCTTTGTCCTTTGCCAAGGCTCCAGCAGAAGGGATTCTGGGAAAGAAAAGATTGTCATTGTCACAAGCAAGGAGAAAAGGTGAAATGTGATGAATTCCCCACATGTGCTTCTCTGATTTGGGAAGGGGATAGAAGCTGCATTTTTTTTTTTCCCTCTTGGAACTGCACAAAACACTTCACAAAACATGCAGCTGAACTTCCCATCCTTGGAAGATGACTTTAAAATAGGGCCATTAGACAAAAGTAAGTACGCGAAGAGCCAATTTAGTGCTAAATATACCCATTCTCATAAAATCTGCTATTTTTGAGTTAAATGTTGTGGAAATTACCAAATTTGCATTTAATTATTTTAATAGATCTTGTTTACAGATGACTAGGCAAAAATGAAAAAACAAAATACCCCAAACTAATTCATTTTGACTGCTCAGGTTGTAACTGTGCCTAAAATAGGAAAACATACTCAGAATATTTTCTCAAAGTCAGAGGGAAAGCCAACTCTAATTCCATTTGGTCTCAGTGTCAACGCCACACATGCTGTTTTTCCTATTAAATGAGATTTATACTTTTGAAATTTGGGGACGAAATATACATTCCCTGGTGAGGGACTTTTCTGGACCTGTCTCCTAACTGGCTTCCAGACTTTGCTTTGGGTGTAGTGAGGAGTTAATGTCTTATATAATTGACAAGACTATGGTCTCTGTGTTCAAGCATGGCTGGGATTGAATTCAAGTTATGCTCCGTACCAGCTGTGTGTCCTTGGGTAAGTCACTTAACTTCTCCGAGTCCTGATTTCTTCTTCTAAAAATAGAAATATTAATTTGTATGAGAGTGTCAGAAAAATCAATGAAAACCTACACATAAGGCAGCTAGTATAGTGCCTGGCACATAGTGGGTGCTCAGTAAATACATATTCCTTCCTTGTCCTTGTATCTTCCTCTTTTTACATGTGAACATTGTCTTTTCCTCCTCCTTGAGAGAGCAAACTTTCTGGGTTCAGTGGTTTCTCAACTACTTCCTGGGCCCCAGGGATAACTGGGAGAAAGAAGAGGAGAATTTTCTGAGCAAACATTGTTTGTGACCATACTTGCACTTTGTGTTTGGAACCTGATTCTCGGGAGACTGGCAGGCATCGACTTGAAACGCTTTTCATTCCTGCCTCTGCTTTGGGGACAGCTAGACCCATTAGCCCACAATACACAATTTGCCTCTGTGCTTGCGGGCTAAGCTAAGGATGCAGGGAAGTGGTCAGCCTTGCTGTTTTGTTTCTGGCTTGGTTGACACCCTTCATGCTGCACGTCTTAATTAAATGGGGAAGGTGCAATGGTGAAAAAGGCAAATTATCATTTCCCAAATTTGACTATGGCTACCTCACCGGGTCAGGGAAGGGAAACGAAAAAACAAAGTGCTGCTTCTTCCACGTATGGAAACAGTGAGAAGGCAGCCAGCCATCTTTGAACCAAGAGGAATCTCGCCAGACACCTCGTCTGCTGTTGTTGCCTTGATCTTGGACTTCCCAGCCTCCAGAGGTGCTGACACTGAACTAATGAAAATACATTTTGCTGTCCTTGACATGATACAAACTCTGCCTTTATATCAAGATTTTATGTCTTTGGACCCAAAGGACCCATCCCCAAACACAATGAGAGACAAGCGGACGAGAGTCAAAGATACTGAAGTTTGAGCTGAATGTAGTAACTGTATGGGAGTCTTAGGTTGTCTTCTCTGGGGAAGAGAAGGATTAAAAAAAAAAAAAGTGTTGGGAGGCTGCCAGCTTCGTCCTCAGGACTGTTCTAGCTCACGTGGTCTTCAGCATGCTATTTGCCATGTGTCAAGGGAAAAGATTGTGGTCCAGGCAGTCCTCTTTTTACGAAGCCCTAGCCTTGCATTTCCAAGTATGATAGAGTATAACATTCATTCAACAAACCCTGAACAGTTAGTTCACACAGGCAGGAGCTGGTGACGGTTTTTTCTCATCTCTGTACGCCCAGCATTGAACATACTATCTGGCGTCTCCTGAATACTCAGTAGTGAGTGGAGGGCTTCCCTGGTGGTGCAGTGGTTAAGAATCCGCCTGCCAATGTAGGGGGCACAGGTTCAAGCCCTGGTCCGGGAAGATCCCACATGCCGCGGAGCAACTAAGCCCGTGCGCCACAACTACTGAGCCTGCGCTCTAGAGCCTGCAAGCCACAACTACTGACCCCTCGCACACAACTACTGAAGGCCACATGCCTAGAGCCCATGCTCCGCAACAAGAGAAGCCACTGTAATGAGAAGCCTGCGCACCGCAACGAATAGTAGCCCCCACTCGCCGCAACTAGAGAAAGCCCATGTGCAGCAACGAAGACCCAACACAGCCAAAAATAATAAATAAAATAAAATAAAGAGATCAGTGAGCCACTCATCATTTTAAAAAAAATAGTGAGTGGGGTTTATTCTGCTTGACCATAAACTCTAGCTAGTGGTTCTCAAACTTGAGCACACCTTGGAGTCACTTGGAGAGCTGGTGACAACACAGATTGCTGAGCCGTATGGCTACAGTTTCCTATTCATTAGGTCTGAGGTGGGGCCTGAGAGCTGATATTTTGAGAACCACAGCTCAGGTGGTCAGGAGTGAAAGCTTTGGAGTCAGGAACACTTGCATTTAAATCCCTACTTTAGTAGGTGTTAGCTGGGTAACTGTGATGCTGACTAGTCAGTGGACTTGGGCTCGAGTCCTGGCCGTGACACGTAGGAGCTGTGTGGTCTCGGCTGAGTGGCAATCTCCCCGAACGCTGGCTTCCTCACCTATAGAAACGGAGTAAAAGTACACTCCCTGTTGGAGTCTTATAAGATTTAGACACACGTATATAAAGTTCCAAACGAATCCCTGGTGCATAATTGGCGTCCATAAATGCCACCTCTGATAGTTAATGGCTACTATCCTTTTCCTTAACTAACTCAGGATTAGCTGCTCTGTGTTGCCATAAACCTACTACAGTCCCAGCAAGGAAGCCACGGAGTCTCTATTTCCCTCTCACTTGCTGGCCCTGTGCTCTGCCTTGTGCTTTCTGAATTTCTTTCCTTTGTTTTTGTTTTTAAAGGCACTGTTCTAGACAACCATTTATCCACCGAAGAAGCTTAAACTTTGAAATACATTTCTTGGACGTATTAAACATTTATGACAGGCTTGAAGTTGCCTTCTTTTCCCAAGGAATATAAAATACATAGATAATTGGGTTTTTATATAAACAGATTATGCTTGGCATATTAATGTAAAAAGGATTTTAAATCCTAACAGAATTTAGTTTGTTCTTTTATTTACTTTTCTTTTTCTTTGATTTATTTATTTACTCATAAATGCTACATTTTGTATCTCTAATAAGTCATGTCCATTTTTCTTATTCTCATAACTAAAACATCACAGTTCCACCTAATGTTATTGTATTAGTTTGCCAGGGCTGCCAGAACAAGATACCACAGGCTGGGGGGTTTAAACAACAGAAATTTTTTCCGAGTCTGGAGGCTGGAATTCCAAGATTAAGGTGGACACAGGGTTAGTTTCCTATGAGACCTCGCTCCTTGGCTTGCAAATAGCCCCTTCTTGCTGTACCCTCACAGGGTCTTTTCTCTGTGTGCTGGCATCTCTAGCATCTCCCTGAAGTTCTGAATCCTGTTCTCAGCAAGTGAAAGGGGGGCCTTTTCTCTGTGTAGGGCATAGGAGCCGCTTTTAGGCTACAGTGAGAAAGGAAGGAGGTGTGGAGGAAGTGACAGCTGGGAATTAACCCAAAGGGCTTGACTGGTTTCTGGAGGATGCACCGGGCAGAATGTCCAGGTTCTCTTCAAGGACCAGCTCTGGACTCCCATCCACTCCTGGCACGTGGCAGTTGCTGCCTTGGGAATGGAGCTCAGTGCTGAGCTGGTTGGAATTACAAGGGTGATTCTGGAGTCAGACACCCAGCTCTGATGGGCCTGGTTCCGCCCCTTTGGGCTCTGTGATGTTGGACAGCTCCCTTTGCCTCTCTAAGCCTTGGTTTCTTTTTCTTTCTTTTTTTTTTTTAACTTAAAAAAAAGTCTTACGGATACAAAACTCACATACCATAAATTCCCCAATTTAACCTTTTTAAAGCATACAATTCAGTGATTCTTAGTATATTCACAATGTTGTACAGCGATCACCGCTCTTCAGTTCTAGAATATTTTCATCACCCCCAAAAGAAACCGCATCTATTCCACTCTCCCCAGTCCCCACTATTCCTTGGCAGTCCCTAATCTAATTTGTGTCTCTGTGGATTTGCCTGTTCTGGACAGTTCCTATAAATGGAATCATACCACATGTGGCCCTTGTGACTGGCTTCTTTCACTTAGCATAATGTTTTCAAGATTCATCTATACTGGAGCGTGTATCAATGCTTCATTCCTTTTACGGGTAAATCGTATTCCAGCCTATGACTATAACACATTTTGTTTATCCATTTATCATTTGATGGACAGTTGGATTCTTTCCACGTTTTGGCTGCTATAAATAATACTGCTGTGAATATTTGTTTACAAGTTTTTACATGTAGATCTGGAGTTAAGCCTCGGTTTCTTCATCTACAAAATGGGGCGGCTGTGAAGAGTAAATGAGGAACAGCAGTTAGCTGAGAGGAAATAGCATATATATACACATGGAAGGGACTGACATTAAAGGTGCTGAATTTATTCAACAAACACTTCTTGAGTGTATAAGGCACTGTTCTAAGATCCGGGGTTGACAAAATATGGCCTGCAGGCCAAACCCAGCTGCTGCCTATGAAAGCATTATTGGAACACATCTACATCTGTTCATTTACCTGTTGTCCATGGCTCATCTGATGCTACAATGGCAGAATCGAGTAGTTGTGACGGAGACCATATGGCCCACAAAGCCCAACATATTTACTATTTGGCCCTTCACAGGTAAAGTTTGTCGACCCCTGATCTGGGTAATGACACATAGAGAATCTCTTGACACACACACATCTATTCCCTAATGTAATGGGTCCTTCTAGGAGAGGGGAGATAATAAAATAAATAGCTAAATTTTATATTATATTAGAAGGTGGTAAGAATGATGAGAAAAGTAAAAACAGGGTGGGTGACAGGGCATGCTGGGAGGGAATACAGTTGTGACTTTGAGTAGGGTAGCCAGGGCCAGCTTCACTGAGAAGGTGACATTTCAGAAGGAGGTGAGAGAAGGGGCAGTGCTGTATCTGGGGGAAGAGTGCCCAGGCAGAGGGGGTGACAAATGCAAAGGCCCTGAGGCAAGAGAGTGCCTGATGCAACCTGAAAGCAGTGAGGAGTCCGGCTGTGGCTGGAGCGGAATGGGCGGGGGAGAGAAAAGAGGAGTGCTCATCTTGGGGGGCCGTGTAGGGGTGGGGCACTGTCTCAGGCCTTGTGGGTTCTTCCGAGGACTCTGCCTTTTCTCTGAGTGAGCTGGCAGCACTGGGTGATGTTGAGCTGCGTAGGGCCGTGATCGGACTTGTACTTTACAAGTCCCCCCTCAGCTGCGATATTTGAGCCAGGGCAAAATAGCCGTGGACCTTTGAGCCTGCCATCCCTGGCCATTTCCCTTGACACCTGAAGACAGTGCCGGGAACGCAGGTATCAACGGGGGCCGGACTGGGTGTGATGCAACAGGAAGACGGGGACTGTAGCGAAGTAAAGAACATGTGATCCTTTAAGTGATGGACGCTAATCCGCGCCAGCCAGTTGTCGGGAATCTGGGAATGGGAACTCAGTGCCCCAGAGCTGATTCCTCAGGAGCACACACAAGTGCAGATTTTGTATGTTCAGTAGTAATTCAACTTGTCTTTTTTTAAAAAATTTTTATTGGAGTGTAGTTGATTTACAGTGTTATGTTAATTTCAGGTGTATAGCAAAGTGAATCAGTTATACGTATACATATATCCACTCTTTTTTTTTTTGGAGTCTTTTCCCATATAGGCCATTACAGAATATTGAGTTCCCTGTGCAGGTTCTTATTAGTTAATCTATTTTATATATAGTAGTGTGTATATGTCAGTCCCAGTCTCCCAATTTATGCCCCACCCTGTAACCATAAGTTTGTTTTCTACATCCGTAACTCTACTTCTGTTCTGTAAGTAAGTTCATTTGTACGCTTCTTTTCTAGATTCCCTATATAAGTGATATCATATGATATTTGTCTTTCTGTGTCTGACTTACTTCACTTGGTATGACAATCTCTAGGTCCATCCACGTTGCTGCAAATGGCATTACTTTGTTCTTTTTTCTGGCTGAGTCATATTCCATTGTATGTATGTACCACATCTTCTTTATCCATTCCTCTGTTGTTGAACATTTAGGTTGCTTCCATGTCCTGGCTATTGTAAATAATGCTGCTATGAACATTTTGGGGCGCAGGTATCTTTTCGAATTACGGTTTTCTCCGGGTATGTGCCCAGGAGTGGGATTGCTGGGTCGTATGGTATTTCTATTTTTAGTTTTTTAAGGCGCCTCTATACTGTTCTCCATAGTGGTTTTACAACTTGTCTTTTTAAATAACATGCACGACAAAACATATCAGCAGAAATTTTCCCGCACAAATACAGATGAATGTCCCTTTTTGGCTTCTAATACCTTGTGGGTATAGCTTACACAGCAATGATGAGTCCTCTTCCGGCTCATTCATACCCCAGGCCTGACCCTCTCTTCAGGACAGTCCCAGAGACTGAGAGGTTATAAGCTTGCTGTTGCCCTCCCGAAGTTTCCACTCTACGAAAAAGGGTAGCACAAATGTCCTTAAAGACAGGAAAATATTGAGTTAGGGTTAGGGTTACAAACTGGAGTCCTGAGGCAGACTTGGCCAGCAATTGTCTTTTGTTTGAGTAGCACAGTGGTATATAAAATAAAAAACTCTTTTAAGCTAGTTGCTGCTTTTGAAAATCGAAAGATTTCATAGTAAATTCCAGATTTGGGCTTCTCATGAAACATCAGGAGAATCTGGCCATACCAGGCCCAAATTCCTGCATACATGATGGTGATGCTGAGAATGGCTGCCTCTTTCGGGGTGGGGGGGTGTGTTCCCAACTCACCCCGGGCCAGGTCCACTTTACTAATTTACACACCTGCCTGTCCTCCTCCCTGAAGGCTTTTGGCTTTGAATCTCTTGAAGCTGGGGCTGCAGATCTGAGTAGCACACCTGGGGCTGAGTCCTGTGTGCATGACTTCCGTGCTTGTCCCCAGGACCCAGAACCTCACGTGTCTGCCATGACCAATGAATGACCAGTTACTATTCCTCCTATTTGTGCCCAAGCCCCTGGCACAGTGCTCCAGGCTCAACCTCCAGGGCAGAGCAGCCTTCAGAAGCAATTACAGGCAGCCTAAGGGCTGCTATTTTCTTAGAGTTCTAACCTGCCCTCTGTGTCCAAGAGGTACACTTTCTTCACCTCTACCAGGTCCCTCTGTTCTCAGGTGGTCCTCAGGGCCAGGAGGTCCATGGTAGCTATTGCTGCCCCTCTGAAATTCTACGGATAAGAGAGAGAGGACATATTTTTCCTCCATCCCATCTGGTGCCCCAGTGTAACCTTCTTGATTGAGTTGATCACATGGTAAAGTCAGGGTCGCAACTGGGCCTTGGGAAGCATTTCATCCATGATGTTGTAATTGGTTTTCCTCCTTTTGTCCTCCCTCCTGACTCCACCCCCACCCCCACCCCCACCCTTTCCTCCTTTCTCTGCTGCTATGATGCTTCACTGATTCCCCTTGATGTTCAGGGAGAATTCACTCTCCATGACTTGTTTTGTCCCTGTTAATCCCCAGTCAATATGGCATCCGATGCAGTCACTGTTCAGGGAAAAATAATTATTATTCTGCCTGGGCCAAAAGTCATCTTAATTTAAAGGATAAATTGCTAAGTCAACTTCCAGACTTCATTCTTAAGGGACACAGGTCATGGGTTGACAGAGGGAGCTGACAAGTTCTGATAGTCTATTCCTATAGCAGTACCCTTTTTTTTTTTTCTTCTGGCCGTGCAGCCTGCGAGATCTTAGTTCGCTGACCAGGGATTGAACCCACACCCCCAGCAGTGGAAGCACAGAGTCTTAACCACTGGACCACCAGGGAAATCCCAGCAGCACCTTTAAAAAAAAAAATCTTTTCTTATTTGTACTTTTTTTGAGGGCCTACAATGTGTGAATCTCTTTGACTACATTATGTCTAGTCCTCCCAATAGCCCGTGAAGTTTTCTCATTTATAACATGAAGAAATTGAGTCAAGAAGATTGCATAACTTACCCAAAGTCATATGACTAGTCAGTGGCAGAGCTGGGATTGGAACTCAGATGTGTTAGACTTCAAAGCTCACTCGTTGAGGAAGAGACCCACCTGGGACCTCCACCCCCCTGCCTTTCAGCCTTATCCATCTCTGGGATAGGAAGAAAGCTTCCTCCTTGAAGATCTCCTGGCATGAGTTTGATGATTTATCTCCTTTGAGCCTGATTTATATAGTTTCGTTATACATAGAGAAATATGATTATGTTTCTTGGATGTCTTATTGCACATTTGGGGCCACAGAGTGTCCTTAATGTCTCATGAGCAGGTGAGTGGGAGAAGCAGGGGCTGATGGGAAGGAAGCCAGGGTCGCATCTGCTGAGCAAGAAGTCTCAGGTGAGAATCAGCTCTGCTCTTGGATGTAACCCAGTCTTCCCAGGATTCTCAGCCTTTGGGGGAGATGGAGTCACAAGAGCAGGGATTGCCCACATTTTCTTGGCTGTTCTCATCATTCACACACACAGGACTTCTGCCCATGCAAACATTCTCTCTGTCTGAGAATTCTTGCAGCAGGTTCACGCTGCACTTGCTTTTGTCTGACTGCGTTCATCTCATAGTGTCCGCCATGTTTTTCCTTCTACTTTGGCCTCATTGTCATTATTTGCAGCTTAAGAAGCTCTTGAGGGTCCTTAATGATGCTGGTGCTCTTGTATCACCTCACATGGACTCTGTGTCCTGATGTTCACAAAGGTGCCGATCTGAAGCTTCTAGAGCAGTGAGAAGTCATCTCTCCCCAGCTCTGAGATAGACTGTACTCTCTGAGCTCCAGAGCCATCCTGCTTGGGCTTTATACTAAAACATCTCATGAAAACAGAGCCTTCAGTTTCTCCATTCATCACCTCTCTAGAATGTTCCAGGGGCCATGCACCTGGTTCTTGCTTCATCCCCGCCTCTCGTTCTTGGGCCATCAGAACCTCTTGCTTTCATCTTTATCCCCAACCAGTGCTCTCCTGCAGTGGACTCACGTAAAAGCATTGTCTCGGGGCTTAGCTCACTAATTCTCCGCACTCTCGGACATATCTGAAGTTCAGTCAGGGCAGGACATGTTAATATAGAACAGTATGGGCATGGATGGAAACGTAAAATGGCTCAGTGGCTTTGGAAAACGGTTTGGCAGTTATTTAAAATGTAAGCTTACCATATACCACCCAGCAATTTCACTGCTAGGAAGCTACCCAAGAGAAATGAAAGCATATGTTCACACAAAGACATATCCATGAATATTTATATTGATACAAGCATTATTCATAATAGCGCCAAAGTGGAAACAATCCAAATGTCCATCAATCAATGAATGGATATACAAAACGTGGTACATCCCATACAGTAGAAGACAATTCAGCAATAAAAAGGATTGAAATACTATAGCTGCTATGACATGGGTGATCTTCAGAAACATGCTAAATGAAATAAACCAGATGTATAAGCTAGTTGTTGTACGATTCCATTATGAAATATCCAGAGAAGGCAAATCTGTAGTAAGTAGATTGGTGGTTGCCTGAGGCTGGAGGTGGGGGCAAATAGGCATGAGGGAACTCCTTGGGGTGCTGGAAATGTCTAAAGTAGGAGGCCGGTAATGATCAAAATATCACACGTTCACTAAAAAAAAAAAAATCATAGAATTGTATACTTACAGTGGCTGAATTTTATGGTATGTAAATTATATCTCAATGAAACTGATTTTAAAAAATATGTGGGCTCTGATTCAGACAGACCTTAATTTGAGTTCCCACTCCATTGCTCACTGGCTCTTCCCTCGTGGATTACTTAATTTAATTGAGCCTCAGTTTCCTTTTCCATAAAATGGGCATAAACACTACTTCACCAGGTTTTTGTGAAGATAAAAATTGGTTAGAACATGAGAAATGCTTATGGGACTTCCCTGGTGGTCCAGTGGTAATGAATCCGCCTTCCAATGCAGGGGACGCAGGTTCGATCCCTGGTTGGGGAACTAAGATCCCACATACTGCGGGACAACTAAGCCCGCACCCCACAGCTACTGAGCTTGCGCGCCTCAAAGAGAGCCCGTGTGCCACAAACTACAGAGCCCACGTGCTCTGGAGCCTGAACGCCACAACTAAAGAGAAGCCCGGCACCGCAATGAAGAGCCTGCACGCCTGCAACGAAAGATCCCACGTGCCTCAACACAGACCCCACATGCCTCAACCAAGACCCTGCGTGCCGCAACTAAGAACCGATGCAGCCAAAAATATAAATAAATAAATAAAATTAAAATAAAAGAACATGAAAAATGCTTAGAATCAAGAAAATATAATAAGAATAAAAATTAAAATATATAAAAAACGAACATTCATATACTATGTGCTCAGTAAAATTTATTTTTTAATTGCTATCTTTCCTTGATGCTAAGACTTTAAAAATATTATTAATATTTTTGAAATGTACTGTAAGAGTGTATAGGTAGCAGAGTAATTGGGTTTATTTTATCTTGGCAAGTGTTTCTGAATGTATGATGCATCTGTAGATTGAAGGTGTCTTAAGACTGGAGGAGATGCAGTCTTTTCATTATTGCCTGCCACATTCAGTCTCCAGTGGGTCCTGTCTGAATTGCATTTCAGGCCACCTGTCTCCTTCTTCCTTGCTTACCACCACAGGTCTTCCAGTATTCCTAGCTCCTGCTTCCTATTTTTGCAAAGCTTCTTGTAGGGAGGCTTGGAAGGAGGAAGGGCAGGATGTCCCCACGGGGCTTCCCGCAGCATCCCAATTAGACTAGTTGTGGGGAGATTCTGGAGGAGGGAAGTCTGGGCTTGTGCCAGGAGGATGGCTGCGAGTCTGGAGAGAGAGAAAATAGAGCACGGAAAGGGAGATGAACTTTCTAAGCAGCCAGTTTCATTTTGGGCATGGCAAGTGCTTGTGCTGTCAGGAGGAATCAAGCTCATCTGCTGAAGAGAGCTGCCAGAGGCTGAGAAGCTCCAACCTTACAAGTTACCCAGCTCCTCTTGGGTTTACTGAAAACTTGGCACTGCCTGGTGGGGAATACAGAGCTTGGAGGCTGGGAAACGTTGAACTGAACTTGAGAGCACCATCTTGGATATTGGCATTGGAAGTCGTCATCGTTTGACTTCGGAACACCCTTCGCTCTTGCATCTCACCAGGGTTTGTTTCCTCCATATACCCTGGTCTCCCTGTTTCCACAGGTACTGCTCTCCCTCTGCTTCTTTGCCTTTGTCTCTGCAGCCCTATCCCCTTCTCTCTTTGCAGATGTGGAAATCAGACCTCGTTCAAGGTCACATGGCTTGTAAGCGGCAGAGCTGGAATTAGAACCCAGTTTTCAATGACTCAAAAGCCTGAGCTCTTGGCTACTCAGCTCTGTTACCTCCCAAATTTTGGTGTGAGTCACAGCACGTGTTGTCATATTATATCATAATTGTAGGCTGGCACATCTGCTTCCCCTGCGCACAGATTGTATACTTTTCATCGCTGTATCTTCTGGGCCCAGCACAGAGCCTGAGTACAGGACTTTGGTGTGTGTTAAGTTCCTGAGTCAGACCCCACTTCTGCCATTTACTAGCCCTCTGGCTTTGGGTGACTTGTTTAACCTTTCTGAGCCTCCCTTTCCTCATTAGGGGATAATAATACTTACCCAGGGTGTTTGTGGTTTAGTGAGATGATGCGTGTATGGTGCCTGATATGAATTAAGTGTGGTGGTCAGTTTTGTTTTCCTTTGGGCACCCGAACCTTGTTTATTCTCAGCCCACTCAGTTTAGATGGGACAGGGACAGTGCCATGACTCTGGCCACATGGATTGGTTCAAAGGAAGACATGTGACCTGGATGGATGCATCCATGCCTTCTCTGGGACTTTGACTAGACATACCAGGAAGAGGCACTTTTCAGCCTTCTGAGATGATAGGTGCCAAGGGCCATATAAACGCTGAGTTGCTGTTGCCATCTGGTGGGAAAGCACTTTCCCGAGAGTGAAGCCAACCCAGAGGAAACAGAACCAAGAGAAGGAAGGTGAAAGAAAGAGCTCTGATCATATTGAGTTTCTGGGTCCTGTCATGCCTCCCCTTTTCCAGCTACATGAACCAATAAATTCTCTCTTCTCTCTTTCTCTTTCTCTCTCTGGCTTGAGCTAGCTTAAATTGGTTTTGTCACTTGCAAGTGAAATTTCCGTTTTGCATAGTAGGCATTTAAAAATGGCAAGTCTTTTTTTTTAAATTGAAGTATAGCTGATTTACAATACTATATTAGTCTCAGATGTACAGCACAGTGATTCAATATTTTTATAGATTATACTACCTTTAAAAATTTTTATAAAATATTGGCTATATTCTCTGTGCTGTACAATATATCCTTGTAGCTTATTTATTTTATACATGGTAGTGTGTACCTCTTAATCCCCTATCTTGCCCCTCTCCCCTTCCCTCTCCCCACTGGTAACCACTAGTTTGTTCTCTGTATCTGTGAGTCTGTTTCTATTTTGTAATATTTATTCGTTTGTTTTATGGCAAGTCTCATTTTTATTTAAATGCTCAGTAAGTGATGGAGTGAATAGAAATAATAAATGCTTATAAAATGATCAGAGTTGAATTTTAGATTTAGCAAAGATGAAATAATTAAATAGGCAAGCTAAGGTGAAGACAGGTCATAGGGTGCAGAATTCACGGAGTGAAAGATTCTTCAGTTGGATGCAGGGTATTGAGGCTGCATTATTTTCTTGTATGAGAGCCACAGTGGGGTCCAGGAATAATGGTGGCAGGTGAGGCTGACCACGTAGGTTGGGGCCAGGTCATCAGAGCCTTCAGTGCCATGGTATTGCATTGGAGGATACATGGTGGGAGGTGAAACCAAAGGGCAGTAGATCATTTGGGAAACTGAGTGGGGATAAATGAGGACAGCGGCAGTGTTTTGAGGCACATAGCTAGTCTTCAATCACAAGTCATCACAAACCAGATTGGGAAGTGGGGATATGAGTAGGGGTCGAGCCTGGCATAGCACAAGCCCTACATGTAGTAAGTCCTACAGATATGAGTTGGTTTGATTTGATTTTTTTTTTTAAAGGAACTGAGCTTGTCAACTATAGTTTGACAATAACCTAAGTTTCCTTCACTTCACTGATTCATTCAACAAATATTTATAGAGCACTTATCACAGATCAGGCATTGTACTAGGTACTTGGAATTCAGCTGGTAAAAAAGAGGAAGAGTCCTGGACATCTCAGAGTGCACTTCTTTTTTTTTTTTTTGCGGTACGCGGGCCTCTCACTGTTGTGGCCTCTCCCGTTGCGGAGCACAGGCTCCGGACGCGCAGGCTCAGCGGCCATGGCTCACGGGCCCAGCCGCTCCGCGGCACGTGGGGTCCTCCCGGACCGGGGCACGAACCCGTGTCCCCTGCATCAGCAGGCAGACTCTCAACCACTGCGCCACCAGGGAAGCCCTCAGAGTGCACTTCTAATGGGGCGATAAGTCTGTAATATGTTAGGTGGTGATAAGAGCTAAGAAGGAAAGAAATTTGGGTGGGAGGAGGGGAGTTGGGGGAAGAAGTGCTATTTAAGAAGATGGGCAAGGGAAGCTGATGAGGAAGTCTACCTTAAGAGCAAGACTCATGGGAAGGTGTGTCTGGGAAATTAATCTCTGGGAAGATGTTCATAATGTAACACAAAATGGAATGGACATCAGCATAAGGAACTAGAAAGCAGATTTGGGATAGAGAGAGATTGCTTTCTTTTACCACTGGGGAAATCTTGACTCTGATACCAACTTTTCTTTTTTTTTAACAAGTCACTTAAACTATTTTTTTTTTATGATTTGAAACAACTCACAGCACAACTGATTATAACACAGGAGACTCTCGTGGGCCTGAGATGGAGAGCAGCTTTCCCGGGTAGAGTCAACTTTTCAATGTTCCTTCCAAAACGTTGTGTCCAGAACGGACTCAGACCTCCCTGGGTGCTCTGAACAGCTAGTGTCGGGTGACATGGAATAGACGAGACTGTGACGGGACGGGTACGCCATGATTCAGGTGGCCATTTTGACCTGGTGCTCTTGATTCTAGAGTCATGTGATATTTATGAGCTTTTCAGGATTCTAAAAATCAAACCACTTTTAAAAGATGTGCCCAGTATTTTGGGCATCAGCCCCCCATAATCCCATTTCCAGCCTTCAAGGATAGCCCCACACTGGCCTCATTTCTCTCCTTCTGCTCAGGGAGGGGCTGATGGCAGCAACCTCCCAGGGTGTCTGATACACACATCATTTGGGTTTTTAAAAAATCTGAACGTTTGGTGACTTGAAAAAAACCTAAGCTTATGGAGGTGTAATTTACATGGCACAACATTCACCCATTTTAAGTGTACAATTCAGGGCTTCTGAAATTAATTAATTAATTAATTTGTCTGAGTTGGGTCTTTGTTGCTGCGTGCGGGCTCTCTCTAGTTGCAGCAAGAAAGGGCTACTCTTTGTTGCAGTGCGCGGGCTTCTCATTGCGGAGGCTTCTCTTGTTGCGGAGCACGGGATCTAGGCACACAGGCTTCAGTAGTTGTGGCACACGGACTCAGTAGTTGTGGCGCACGGGCGTAGTTGCTCTGTGGCATGTGGCATCTTCCCGGACCAGGGCTCGAACCCATGTCCCCTTCATTGGCAGGTGGATTCTTAACCACTGCGCCAACCGGTTGTTGTTTTTTTTTTTTAAAGTAAATTGAACAAGTGTGTAACTATCACCACCATGAAGTTTTAGAACATTTTCATCGCCCCAGTAAAATCCTTTTCTTGCTCCCGTTGCTAGCCCCAGGCAACTACTAATCTATTTTCTGTTTCTATAAATTTGCCTCTTCTGGCAAATTTAATATCAGTGGAATCACACACTCTGTGGTTTTGTGTGTTGGGCTGTTTTTGAGGTTCACGCATGTTGTAGCAGGTATCAATACTTCATTTCTTTTTATTGCTGAATAACATTCCCTTATATGGAGAGACCACTCCATTCACCCATTAGTGGACATCTGGGCTTTTTCCACTTTGGGGATGTTATGAATAATGCTGCTCTGAATATTCTCATGCCAGTCTTTGTGTGGAGATAAGTTTTCATTTGTCTGGGGTAGCTATCTAGGAGTGGAACTGTTGGATGCTATAGTAAGATTATATTTAAGTTTTCAAGGAACTCACGGCTTGGTCTTTAAACCTTGTTAAAATGTCCTTTCGGCCACAAAAATAGGGCAGCGGCTGAGCATCACTTGTGGCCCTGGATACTTTCCATACATGACTGCCGCCAGCCTGCAGCAGGATTTTCAGGACCTTCCACGCCCTGCCGTTTGCTGGAGTGGTTCCACCCCACAGTCGCTCCTCCAAGCATCCCCTTCCTGCCCCAGCCAGCCCCGAGGAAGAGGAAACACAAAGACGGCTACAGCTGTCTGAACTCGGCTTTTTCTCCAAATGAGACAGGTGCAGTCCTGTAAAAGCAGCTGCGATGTTTCCCTGCTGAAAAGGGCTTTTCATGCAAGAGACAAAACAGATGAATGTTGTGCTAGAAAGGTGAACCTTGGTAGCTGGTATGAAGAGTGTGTGATGTTTGCTTCTTGTTTCTCTGGGAGGAGACGTGGTCCCTTTTCATCTTCGGCTACTGCTGGTCTATTTCAGCATCCAAAAACACAGAGGGCAGAGACCTGAAACTTTAGCAAGAATCAAAGATTGCTGGAGACTTGGAGATGGTCTCCTGATGATGTGACAGGTCAGTGAGGCTAGTCTGCCAGCCAGTGAGCTGTGATGGAGAGAGAGCTCGTGATCAGAGCCACATGTGGCCTCGTTCGTCCCGTGGGCACCTGTGGAATTTGGTCTAGGACAGTCCTGAATGAAGCCTGTGTATGTCCAAGAGACAAGAGAGCCATCTCAATTGAATAGATGCCAACGTTACCAGCCTCCTTGGAGATAATTGATCCTCCTCTAATGGGACTGGAGGTGACAAAAAATATTCAAAACCAGGCTCCCAAGATTTCATTGTAGCTCAACCTGTAAACTCAGGGATGCAAGAGATGTACCTCTCTTGCTTGTTAAGAAGGTGATCTCGAGTATTAGCTGCCTGAGTTCAAATCTGGGTTGTAGAAGACCGTTGGATAACTTATGTAACTTCTCCGTGCCGTGGTTTTCTCATCTTTAAATAGGACTGAAAATAATCCCTCCCTGTTTTGAGGATTGACTGAGATAATTTATGTAAAACACTTAGCATAATGATGTATACATAGAAATACCACAGTAAACATTATCATTACTACTACTTTTCAATTTACATTTTATTACTAAGGTGATTTTCTCTTTTGAACCTTTATTCTACCAGGTGGGCACAATTGAATCTTGGTCTATTCTAGGCAACCCCAGGCAATTCGGTATTGCCTCTCCCCAAAGATTTTGATTCTGTAAATGTGTGGAGGGTTGTATCTGAAGCAGGGTGGGAGTATGATCATCCCTGACTAGGTGAGAGGCCATCTGGTCTTCAGTCTTCATCTGTCCAGGCTGATATCCATGGAGGTCCATTTTACCTTGTATTTGCAGCTTTAGGAATTGAAGCACAGAGAGGTTAGGAAACTTGCCTAAGGACACACAGCTAAGAAATGGAGCTGAGATTCAAGACCAGGTCTGTCTGACTTCAGGGCCCTTGCTGGTTACCATTTGTCTTCTAAAAATGACCCCAAAGGTTTCTCCACCTTAAGTCCAGGTGGTCATACTATTAAAAAGAAAAGGGGCAGAGTTCTTTTGGGGGGTGTGATTTGTGGGGTCTATGATTGCTTCATGATTAGACAGAGAAAGACTTGAGGACTTGAGTCATCTGCCAAATAGAACTTTTTTGCTAGGTTTGGAAAGCAGTCTGGTGTTTGGTTATTAACAAGATACATTCAATGCCTATTTGTTAAATTGAAGGAAGGAGAGAGGGAAGAAAGAAAGAAGAGGTTTGGGTTTGCATTCTCGAGACACACCTTTGGAATATATTAAAGTTATGGGCTTTTACCAGGGTTATGCCTTGGAATTTCCATAAGAACATTTTCAAAATGTGTGTTCTAGGGCTACACCCCACACCTACTGAACTGGAATCCCTGGGGTCAGTTGTGGGCAAATGAACACAGATACATGTAAATTTGATTCTAAATTGTACCTCTCGTTGAGAACCATGGGTTTGTAGGGTTTTGTTGTTGTTTTTAAGCAAATTTAGGATTGGGTGCTTTAGCAAGTGGTTTGTTCTGGTTTGTGGATCTGGGTTGTTGTAGCCATCTCTCATCTGGAGGCTTCCTGTTCATTTCCGTGCTGGGAGGAGGCACTCAGTGATGCCTTTCAGAGACCATTGAAGTGTACCACTGGGTTGCCACTCCAGTTCACCTTTGTGAAGGCCAAGGAATGTGTGGGCTTGATACTTTCCTTTGAAGCAAACTCTGTGCCACTTGGAGTGAGGGTCTCCTTTTGTCTTTATCCCTGATGGTAGAGCAACAAATTCAAACACATCTTCCTGATTTTCAGGTCTAAATTGACCTAAATCAAAAGTGCTTTCCCTGGTTGTAGTGGTGGTGTTGGTGGTGGTTCCCAAGGGACCAATAATACAGCATCTACTGTTTAGATAAGAGGGCTCTCACAGTCTGTTAAGGTTAGGGGTAGGAGTAGGGTTAGGGTTAGGGTTAGGGTAGGGATAGAGAGATCTGTTTTTCCGGGCAGTGCCTGGCCTGACCTAGCCTGGAGGTGGCCTGATCTGAATTTCCCACCACCCACAGTAGAGGGTGCTCATCCTTGTTTGGTATGACATCTCCAAATTAACTGGCTGCCTTCAGGACTTGTGGGTGTCACCCATTGGACAGGAATAGTCATTGAAGCCTTGGGAAAATTGTCTTGCCTGCGAGGCTCATTATTGCATCCAATACAAAGCAATTTGGGCAGGGAGGTTAGAGTTAATATGCTTAATATTCAGTTGCTGCAGGGACCCAGCCAAGGAATTGAGAATGTCCTGAAAATTACTGGCTCATTTGTTTGCATCCTCAGGCTGTGTTCTTGGAACCCATGGAGGAGGGAGGGCTGAACACAATGGAAACTGGAAAAAGGCCCAGGCCAGTATATAATGGAGGAAAAGGGTTTTGTGGCTGTAGTCAAGTGGTCACTTAATCTGATGCCCAGTCAATGTAGGCTTCTGCCCTAAACTAGCAGGGATCACTTCCTCCCTTCCCCCTTCCCCCCTCTCCCTCCTTCCCTCCCTTCCCCCTTTCTTCCTCCCTCCCTCCCTCACTCTTTCTTTCCTTCCTTCTTAATTCCTTTCTTTTTTTCTTCCTTCCTTCCTTCAACAAAAACTTTTCTAGTCCCTTTTGTAAACCTGGAATTGCACCAGGAAAATTTTTAGAGATTACCTGTGTTGGTTTACATATTCCTAGAAATAAATGAGGGCTGTTCCCAGAGCCCAGGGATTTGACAAGTAACAAAGTCATAATATTGAAGTCTCCCCTACTCCCAATTTTCTTCTTCCTAAATTCTAATTCTTATTTTGAGGAAATGAAAAATGATACAGAAAAGTACAAAGAACTAGGTAACAGTCACCCAGCTTTCCACCATTCCAGAATTAACAATTGTTAACTTTTGGTCACATTTCTTCAGATATATATTATTTGACATCAGAACCAATATGTTACAGATCATGTTGCAATTGGTCTTTCCTGAATCATTCGCTGTACAGCAGAATTTAACACAGCATTGTAAATCAACTATGCTTCAATACAATTTTGATTTTGCTTCTCCACGCTGCCTCATAATTGGGATTATCCCTGTATCGCTGTCCACGGGGTGAACATCCCAGTGGACTGTGATTTCCTTGAGCCTAAGGCTGTACCATACTAGTCTGTCTGACCTTCTTTTGTATCTGCCTCTCACTTAAACAGGCATGCCAGCTGATTCCTGGGGCTCTCAGCAAACCCTTGTTAGGTTGGCAAGGAGTCATCAGTGGAGTCTGTATGGTGTGAGGCGTCAGGTGTGTGTGGAGAACAGCATGGAGGTGTAATGTCCTCGGGTTCTCATTCACAGGAACTTCCCAAGGTGTTCCTGACTCTAAAGGTCCTTAGCTCTGAGAGACCTTGTCAGAACAGTATGGTTTGGGGGATGGCAGAGTGCCGTTGCTCAAGATCTCAGGAAGAGGCTGAAGTTTCAGATGTAAAAAGTGCTTTGAGAAGGTGAAGCAGAGGTGTTATTTAAGAGCCAGGCAGCGTGGAACAGCAGCCGCAGGAAACTAATACGGGTGGTTTCTGTGCTAAGTTCTGCTTATGCAAGAACCTTGTGCACACTGTAGGGACTTCCTGAAATGCCTTCAAAAGTTCACAGTATTTGTCGTTAAAAAGTCTGCACATAAATGCTGGAGAGGGTGTGGAGAAAAGAGAACCATCCTGCACTGTTGGTGGGGATGTAAATCGATACAGCCACTATGGAGAACAGTATGGAGGTTTAAAAAACTAAAAATAGAACTGCCATACGACCCAGCAATCCCACTACCGGGCATATATCTGGAGAAAACTGTAATTCAAAAAGATACGTGCACCTCGATGTTCATAGCAGCATTATTTACAGTAGCCAAGACATGGAAGCAAACTAAATGTCCATTGACAGATAAATGGATAAAGAAGATGTGGTGTACATATAATGGAATATTACTCAGCCATAAAAAGAATGAAATAAAGCCATTTGCAGCAACATGGATGGATTTAGAGATTATCATACTAAGTGAAGTAAGTCAGACACAGAAAGACAAGTATCACGTGATACCACTTATATGTGGAATCTAAAAAATAATGATACCAGTGAACTTATTTACAAAACAGAAACAGACTCACAGACATAGAAGACAAATTTATGGTTACCAAAGGGGAAAGGGTGGGATGAAGGTTAAATTAGGAGTTTGGGATTAACATATACACACCACTATATATAAAATAGAAAAACAACAAGGACCTACTGTATAGCACAAGGAACTATATTCAGTATCTTGTAATAACCTATAATAGAAAAGCATCTGAAAAGAATACATACATATACAAAATGAATATATATATGTATATATAAACTGAATCACTTTGCTGTACACCTGAAACTAACACAACAAAGTAAATCAACTATATTTCAATACAAAGTTGTTTGTTTAGGGCTTCCCTGGTGGCGCAGTAGTTGAGAGTCCGCCTGCCGATGCAGGGGACACGGGTTCGTGCCCCGGTCCAGGAAGATCCCACATGCCGCAGAGCGGCTGGGCCCATGAGTCATGGCCGCTGAACCTGCGCGTTCGGAGCCTGTACCCCGCAACGGGAGAGGCCACAGCAGTGAGAGGCCCGCGTACCGCAGATTAAAAAAAAAAAAAAAAAAAAAGTTGTTTGTTTAAAAAAGAAAATAAGTTCACAGTTTAGTTCTGGGAGGTGACACATAAGCCAACAGTTACACAGCCCAGCAGGTGAAGGTTTTGATAGAGGGAAGCACAGGGAGGGCAGGTAACCCAGAGGGAGGTATATGTGTGGATGCTGCTGGAGCTTATCTCAGCTGTGCCTCAAAGATCAAGGAGGAGCTATAGCTAGACGAGGATGGGGGAGGGCATTTTAGTTAGAGGGAGCCTCATACAGAGGCAATGAGACAGCAAGAACAGGCAATAGCTCTTGTCTTTCCAACTCTTGGGAAGATCAGATAGCCATCGTGAGCAATGCTTCCCAAACATTAAGATGAACGCAGATCACCTGGGGGATCTTGTTACAATGCAAATTCTGATACAGTGGGTTTGGGGTGGGTCCAGAGATTCTGCATTTCTTACAAGCTCTTGGAAGATGCCAATGCGGCTGGTCTGTGGACCACACTGTGAGGTGCAAGGCCTTGGTATTCTGAAGTTTATAACACTTTTGCCCATTTCTTACCACATTTGAACCTCTCCTGGAGAGTGCCAGGTCCTCGATTTGCAGCTGTGGATCCAGAAGCTGGTTGAGAGGAAGTGCCTTGCCTGAGTTCACACAGCCTCAAATGACATCTTTGATTCTAGAATTCAGGTTTTCTGACTTTGAATACACTGCTCTTTTAAATAACTTATCATGCAATTTATTATGGCTTGCAAATAAAGATTATGCTTTGATTTTTTTAAAAAATATTTTATATTGTAGTATAGTTGATTTACAATGTGTTAGTTTCATGTGTACAGCAAAGTGATTCAGTTATACATATACATGTATCTATCCTTTTTCAAATTCTTTTCCCATTTAGGTATTACAGAATATTGAGTAGAGTTCCCTGTGCTATACAGTAGGTCCTTGGGCTTTGATTATTTTTAACCCAGCCTGAGAGTCTTTTTCTTTTAATATATTATTTGATCGTATTTCCACTTACTGATATAACTTGTTTATGATTAATTCTGTCTTCATTTTTGGGTGATGTTTTTGTTCTTTATACCTCCTTGCTATTTTCTTTCCTTTCCCTCTTGTATGTTTTGCTGTAAATTGGTGCTTCCCAGCTTGAACCACACGCTGGAATCACATCCAGAGGTTTAACGAATTCTGATGTCTGGCTCCCATCCGAGATTTGGATTTATTTGTTTTGGCATGTGGAGTAGGCATCAGGATTTAAAAACTCTTCCCCAGGTATTCTAATGAGCAACCAAAGTTGGGAATCACTGATCTAGATTTTTTTTTTTCAGCCTCATTTTCCCCTTCCTTCCTGCTATTTCCATGATATCTATAGTCATTTTTAAAGTTCTTCTGCTGGTCACCTTTTATTTTTAAAGAGTATACTTAATTCTTTTTCTTCATTTGTTAACAGTAAAATTGGAGAGGAATCTTTTCATTCATTATTGTGAAACAGTTTGAAAAAAAGCAGTTATTGACTCACTCATGCTTTTCCCCATCATTCCTTATTCCAGAGAGTCTCAGTTTCAATTTTAGTAAGCTTTAGTGTGTGTGTGTGTGTGTGTGTGTGTGTGTGTGTGTGTGTGTGTGTGTGGTGTGGCCTGTAAGTTTCACTTTTGTTGGTGTTTATTTGGTATCATTTGAATTTTCTTTCAAGACTTGTAAGACAATTCTTTTCCCAAGGTTGTTGACTTTAGTTTCATATTTCAGTAGGTTCCTTTGTTAAAACACTTTGAAGAAGCTGAAAGTGCTAGAAAGATGGAAACTAAATTAGTCTTATAATAATCGTATAAGTCATGACATCTTACTAATCAGAGCCAATTACTGATCGGGTGCTAGGTATTTAAAGTGCCTTAGTTCAGTTAGGTTTTCCGTTTTGTTTTGCGTCTCTGTGTATAGTGGAGAAAGGTTTTCCTGTGCGGTTCTTGCTCAGTAAGGGAGATTGGGATACATTTCTAACCATCTTTGTCCCATCTTGGTACCAAGATTATACTGCTGTCATAAATCGATGAGGGTAACTCCCATTTTTTCCTATGTTCTCGAATAGTCTGACTACAGTGGGAATTATCTGTCTCTTGAAGGTTTGCTAGAATTTGGCTAGAAAACCATCTTGGGCTAGTACCTTTGTCTAAGTGTATTATTTTTACCCTGACTTTTAATTTTGAAATGTTGAAAAATGTTCAACGGACAGAAACATTGAAAGAGAAGCACCATAGAAATTATTATTTTTAAATGGCTTTTGGTCTACTGTGGTTTTCTACTTTTTCTTGGGCCAGTTGGGTCATGTAAATTTTGCTTGAAAAATTGGCCATGTCAACTCGATTTCTAATTTACAGTGAAACTTAAATCATACTCTCTTATTTTCTAATCTCAGCTGTATCTGTAGTGATAACAGTTTGTCCTTTCTCACATGTTTAATGTCATCTTATTTATCCTCATAATGACTTTATGATGCAGATAGACATATCCTCATTTTACAGGTAAAGACACTGAGATTGAGAGAAATTCAGTGACTTGCCCAGGGCCAAACAGCGAGTAAGGGATCAGGCCAGGGTTCTAGCGGAGGCTTTCTGAGCTGAGAGTCCAGCCTACATCAGCTGTCCCTTCACAGACTGCTGGTCCGTGGACCATACTTTGAGGAGAAAAGCCTGAGTATTCTGAAAGTTACACACCTTTGTCCATTCCTTACCATATTTGAGCCTCCCCTGGGGATAGCCATGTCCTTGGTTTGTAGCTGGGCAACCAGAAGCTTGTAGAGAGGAGGTCTACAAGCCTGAGGTCGCACAGCCTCAAATGATATCTTTGATGTTAGAATTCTGCTTCTCTGATTTTTGAAAACAGTGCCCTTTTTAATAATCCATCATGCAGTTTCACTGTGGTCTACAAATAAGGGCTAGATTTTAATTTTTTGACCCAATCTGAGAATCTTTTTATGCTAATAGTTTATGTCATATTTCCACTTATTGATGTGATATGCATGCTCATTACTAATTAATAATAATAATTATTTATGTTATATATTATTGAATAACTATATAATTATCAAATGAGTATTAATCATCATCATTAATTACTAATAATTAAATGAATTATAATTAAACTTCCTCTCTTCATAGCCTTCCAGAGGTGTGGGCAGCAATCTCTCCATTTGCTGTTTCTTTCAGGGAAAGTGACCTAGTGGGATTTAGGAGTGAAATGGGCTGCACTCAAAACACCTTTCCCCCAGTCAGAGCCTTAGAGGGCTATAGTGTGGGTCTTACGCTCAGCTCAAGGCACGTATTCTTTTACCGAGTTGTTGGCCAACTAGTTATCTGAGGTGAGTACTGAATATTAAGAGGGGACTCATCTTTTGTTCTTTTTTTAAAAAAAATAAGTGATTAATTAATTTTTGGCTGCGTTGGGTCTTCATTGCTGCTCGCAGGCTTTCTCTAGTTGCAGCGAGCAGGGGTCCTCTTCATTGAGGTGCGCGGGCTTCTCATTATGGTGGCTTCTCTTGTTGCAGAGCACGGGCTCTAGGTCCACAGGCTTCAGTAGTTGTGTCTCGTGGGCTCAGCAGTTGTGGATTGCGGGCTCTAGAGTGCAGGCTCAGTAGTTGTGGTGCACGGGCTTAGTTGCTCTGCGGCATGTGGGATCTTCCCGGACCAGGGCTCGAACCCGTGTCCCCTGCATTGGCAGGCATATTCTTAACCACTGCGCCACCAGGGAAGTCCCTCATGTTTTGTTCTTCTTGTTGTTGTGGATTTCATGAGATTTAAGGTACCAAGCGAGGCCACCTTCAACAGCAACAGTCACTAGGAGGTACATTTTTTGGAAGAAGGATGATGGATGACCTCAGAAAGAGGAGGCTGGACTCCAGGGAGAATGAGAACATGACAGGGAGACATAAAGGGATGAAGACAGTGTGGTCTTAGAGGTCAGGTGGGAATGGGGTGACTCCAGCTGACATGACCTTAAAAATGACATCATGACTATAGTTGTCCACAGGAGGGGACAGTAGTGTAGGTGTGTCTGCAAGCAGCCCTGAGAATGGATTAAAGGAAAGAAGGGTGCAGAGAGACAATTATATACATATATTTCTCTTAGCTTTGGCCAAGCTAGTTTGATAACAGAGTTACTCCCAACCCTGAGGGAACTCCCATGGGACTGTCTATAAAATTGCAGTGAAAGCTGTTAGATTCCATTGTAGAGTTTAGGGGCCCTTTGGTGTATCAGCGAAGACCTGTTACCAGGGGACTTGTTACCAGGGGATTCCACATCAAACATCTGTTCCTCCCACAATGTAGGGTGAAGTTGGTGGCCCCGATGCCCCACCAGGCTGCATGGTGACACCATGTTAGCAGTGCCCCAGTGGTAGTGTGTAGGGAGGACACGGGGGACCAGGAGAACATATTTTTACACATAAATATTTATATCAAATCAGCTCTGCGAAGAAGGTGGCAAAACCAGGCGTGAAAACACAAAGAGACAGAGCAGGCTTCGCAAATATTTATGAGAGAGGAAAATGCTGAGAGAGAGAAATAGCCCTGGCAGGTTGGCAAAGAAGGGAAGAGAGACAGCAACGACGCCCCGAAGTGTGGGAAGGCTGCCTTCGTGGAGGAAGAAAGTAGAGAGGGCAAGACTAATCAAATAATAATGACGTGAGGGAGGGAAGAGGATGGTCACTTTTTATTTGTGTTTTTAGTACTTGTAAGACGGTCCCTTTGCTAAGCACAGGTAATCCTTGGAGGTAGACAATAATAACCCATTTTGCAGATGGGAAAACTAAGAGTCAAAGAGATGAAGAGACTGTTTTCAAGTTCCTCAGCTAGCACGTAGCGGGAGAGCTGGGGTTCTCTGCACAGTGATTTGTCTCCTAGCCCAGTGGTCTTTCCACCGCGAAACTCCAGTTGCCTGACCCAGTGCAGGCCTGGCCAGTAATGTAATGGACAATTGAGAGAATCTGTCTCTGCATTCTGTTCATTTCCTATAATAGCCATGTATTACTTTTTCAGCTGGAAATATAAACATTAAAGATACTGGTACAAAAACTAGTACAAATAGGAGAAAGCTCTAATATATGAAGAATTATATTTAATATGACTTTCTTGGCTGGACAGCGTCTGGCAGGTGTCTGTACCAGATGTATCAGCATTTATCTGTGGGCAGGAAGGGGAGTGGGTAACTTTATTGATTCATTTTGTCCATTTCTGTTCAAAATTTTTACAATCAGCATTATGACTTTTATAATAGATTACTAAATTCAACACACACACACACACACACACAGGACAGGTGACAGGTGTCTGTAACAGGCATATTCAGCCTGCTTCTCTCTCACCGTCAGTTTCCTCTTTGGTAAAATGATGATAATGGAAGTCCTATTGCATGGGATTCTCTGAGGATGGAGTGAGATAGTCCACATCAAATACTGCAGTGCCCAGCACATTGGAAGCTCTCCATCCGTGTCCAAGGTTACTCTCATTTTTTCAGCTCATTGGAGAAGTGCCTGGAGGGGTGGTTGGTGGATCTAGCCCATGCCTTGCCCAGAGTAGGGGCTCAACGCTTTTGTTGTTGCTCTTACTGTTGAAGAAATAAATAATCTGGGACTGGCACTGGTTTTAAGAGAAGGAAATTCAGCCTCTGTGTACAATTCAGCTCTAGGCAGTTACCAGCCACTGCAGAATTTTGTCGTTCAGCCAGAGGTCCTCTTCAGCTGTCGCTTTAGGACACAGCCATTTCTTGCCAAGCCACTGGTGATTGTTTCAGCCTCAGGCAAGTGGCTATCCTCAGGTTGACTTGAGACTCCGCCCTTCCTAAATGCTAGAGGGAATGGGTTGGAAAGATCTCTGTAAAGCAGGAAACCAGCCAGGCGGTGGTGGAGAGGAGGAGGAGATTCCTCAAGATGTTTGGGCATTTTTTTTCAAGAAGTTGGAAGAGAAATATGCAGTGTCACTTGGGTTTGTAGGTTTGCTCATAGTGTTGTTCAGTACCAGTTTTCTGTTAGGAGCAAATACACAAGTATCATGATTGGTGGCTGTGGGGGGAAGGGAGAAGCCTGTTGACATTAGTGGACTGATGTCACTAATGGCGTTGTGTTTGGTGCTCTATGAATGTTTGCTCATTTAATGCTCAAACAACGCCACAGGGACAATGTTATCCTGTCTGTTTTATAGATGAAAAACCCAACGTCCCTAAGGTCCTATAATAAACAAATGTGATGGAACTAGGGTATGAGAATTAGGTTATTTGTCTGGATCCAAATCTTCGGGAGGGTATGTGGGAATTAAAAAATAAAAGAAATGTGTTGGTAAAGGTACACATTAGAATACAGTCAATTTGTTTTTCTACTCTTTTGGGAAGTGAGGCAAGAAAGAAGAGATTTTGTTAATCCAAAGGATAAATTCATTCGTTTAGGAGCTGTGATTGGCTTGGGTCAGGGCTGGTGAATAGATTGAATCTTCAGTGCATAATCTGATCCATTGGTAGTGGCTGCTCAGTGGGAAATTGATTAATAATGCCTGTTATGGTAGTGGGATGGGCTATGAGTGGCCCAGTTGCTATTGGTACCCACTCATGAAGCAGAAGTGGCTGTTCTGAATAATACAGGAAGACTACTCTATTGAATGGCACAAAGTAGGACAGGTGGATTATATCTTTTAAAAAACAAATGTATGAGTTGGATGGTGAGCACAGTTGGCAGAAACTGCGAATCTAGTGAGAATGGGCAAAGGTCTTTTTTTGTGTTATCACAGAAGATAGTGAACTTATAGTTCTTCAACTGCCTCCAAGAGAAGCAGCCCTATCTTCTCTTGCAAAAGAGACATTGAAGAATCCAGAGAGCAAGCCTTTTTCATAGTAAAGTGGTTCTTAGCCATGGGACTTTCGGAGGTAGACAGACTACATTTCAGATCCTGGATCCATCACTTATGAGCTACATAACTTTGGGTTTCTACCTCTACATTCTCATTCACAAAACATATTACTCCCAACTCTTGTTGTTATTCTGAAGATAAAACAAGAAAACATTATTATTATTATTATTTTGCGGTACGCGGGCCTCTCACTGTTGTGGCCTCTCCCATTGCATAGCACAGGTTCCAGACGCGCAGGCTCAGTGGCCATGGCTCATGGGCCTAGCCACTCCGCGGCATGTGGGATCTTCCTGGACCGGGGCACGAACCCGTGTCCCCTCTATCGGCAGGTGGACTCTCAACCACTGTGCCACCAGGGAGGCCCAAGAAAACATGCTTAAAGGGCTTTGCACACAGCAGGTACTCAGTGTCTGAGTGTTCCCTTCCTCACTCCATTGTGCCCTGCGTTTGGGGATGCTTTCCTTGGTGAGGAAAGGCCTCACTGAATCCTGACTCAGACTGAGTCCAGCCCTTGATACACAGGTGTCTCTAATGCCTCCTCCTGTGACCAAACTTCAGGATGCACTTGGCTTCCCCTATTACTATTAATGGCAACGGTGTTCCAAATTCCTCTCCCACTGCAGTCAGTATATCTCTTAATGCTTAGCAGAGGTAGCCCGCAGAAAGATTGGCAACATTGCTCACTTGGTTTGAAGGTTCCACTGTGTTTTGAAAATTATCTAAATGGGGGGATAATGAAAAATCACCAAACTGGAACTTTCTCAACCTGAGAGGAAAGAAAGGCTTTGAAGAGAGGTTGCCTTATGACCAAAGTTATTAGCCAGGGTGGGGAGGGAGAGAAAGGTAGTGTCAGTTCCCCAAGCCCAAGAGAGATCAGACCTGTTAAAACATAAAGCACTTGGAGCCTTTCACTATTTGCAGGTTACCTGTAACATTCCGGGGAACTCTGGGATAAGGGGGATAGGCAGGCCTCCTGTTCTGTCAGCTCTGGACAGGGTAACAAAACTGAGACGCCATTAGTGTCCTCCACAATCTGGATGGACCTGACATGTGAATTCACCATTGATTTCCTTCTTGATGGTAACTTATCTGATGGGATGGGGTATCCTGTGTGGAAGGATTGCATCTCAGAGTCTGGCTTTCTGTTTTATTAGTGGCGTGTCTTTGATTCTTTGCTTTTCTCCTGAAATGAGTGTATGCTGTTACCTATCTCACAGAACCATTATGATGAGTTAGAGTCGTAATATTTAGAAATCATAAGTATCATTTACTGCGTTCCTATTTGATGTTGGAGGAGCTACTATGCTCATCTCCATTTTGATCAATAGTCTTGCAATGTAGGTATTATAATCCACCTTGTAAAGATGTGATACTGAGCCTCGTGGAGATGCAGTTTCTCACCCAAGACCTCACAATTAGGAACCAAAATCTGTTTGACTCCAAATGTGCTGTTTTATACCATCTACACAAGATGACCTCAACGTGAGACAGTTTCTGATTGTGAAAACCCAGTCTGGTGCAAGGCTGTCATAGCCACTCACGAAATATTTATGTGTTTTTGGTTCATTAATCTGGTCTTGCAAACACTGAACATTGCACAACTCTGAGGCTAGTGTAGGACATTGGCTGGCTGATGTCTGATGTTACCTGACTATTCACCATAGCCTGGGACAGAGACAAGCAGACAGCAGATCAGTTTCTTTTTCTCTTAACAACAAGTATGGCTCTCCCAGCAATGGGCAGCCTGATTTGAAATTGACAGGATGTGAGGAAGGATCCATTTCCATGACACATCCCAGCTAGTGGCAAGCCCTTAAGCGTTTTACGGCACACGTTGAGAACTTGGTGATCTACAGAGGCTGACAAAGCCTTGGCGGCCCCATGTGTGCACATAGTGACATCTTGAGCTTAGACAGCAGTTTGGACAGTGATGTAGGGGCTGCCGTGAAGAGCAAGCCTTCCCTGGGGCTGTCTTCCCTGCTCCTACAGCCCTTCAGCCTCCCCGCGTCGTCATGCTCACCTCCTACTGCGCTTGTCTGTGTGGTTCTTCATCTCCCTTCTCTACCTTAGTGTGGGTTCCTGGAAGTCAGAGACAGTGTCTAATTGATCTGCCCGTCCCAGTGGGGTGCATGAGGCCAGGCAAAGAGCAGGTAGATAATCAATACAGGGAGAGAGTGAGAGTGTGTGAGGGTGAGGAAGTGGGAGAGAGGGGGAGACAGAGACAAATAGAGACAGAGAGAGACAAATAGAGACACAGAGAGAGAGAGACAGAGAGAGAGAGCTCTAGAGAGGTACAGAGAGACAGAAAGAGATGGAGAAAAACACCGAGGGGGAAAGATGGAGAGACTACGGGAGATAAAGAAGGAAAGAGGGGAAGAAAAGAGAAAACAAAGGGGGGGATAGAGACGAAAGAGAGAAAAGGAAAAGGAAGTTGGGAAGGAAGGAAGGGGGAAGAGGGAAGAGAAAGAGAGGGAGAGACCGGAAGGAAGAACAGGCTCTACAGGCCGGCTCTTGAAGGAGTTTCTCTTTGGTTCTTTTCCAAGATATAAATTCTTTTTTTTTTTTAATATTAGTATTTATTTATTTATTTTAAAAATTAATTTAGTTGAAGTATAGTTGATTTACAGTGTTGTGTGAGTTTCTGCTGTACAGCAAAGTGACTCGGTTATACACATATATACGTTCCTTTTTTACATTCTTTTCCATTATGGTTTATTCCAGCATATTGAATATAGTTCCCTATGCTCTGCAGTAGGACCTGGTTGTTTATCTATTCTGTATGTGATAGTTGCATCCGCTAATCTCAAACTCCCACTCCATCCCTCCGCCACCCCCCTCCCCCTTGGCAACCACAAGTCTGTTCTCTACCAAGACATAAATTCTTAAGCCGTCAAGGTGGACACTGGGCTGCAGGGTGAGCTTAGGAGTTTTGTTCCAAACCAAAGTCTCTAAGGCTCGGTCCCCATCCGTGAAATGGACTTAACCATGTTGACCTCACGTGATTGTGAGAATTAACCCACATAATCACAATAAAAGAGTCACAGCCCCTGAAGCAGGGGAGGCTAAAGCTGAGATGAGGTACTTCGGAGGTGAAAGGATCCTGAGAGGCTCAGCCTGGAGCAGGGATCTTGGGGAGAGCCCAGCTTCCGATGAAGACTTGTCAGCCTTTCCTGTTTTAAGTGCTGCAATTGTTAAATTCTGTTATTAGACATTTTTCTCTGGCTTAATAGGCCCTGAACAGTACCTGTTCTGTGAATGGGACCTTTCCTGGGGTGCACACCGACTGTGCTGTTTTGAATGCTGCATGATTAAGATAATTAGATGCCCAGACAATGTTTAAATACTATTAAGGATTTGGTGCACACTGGCTGGCCCTGGTGGCAGAGTCTTGTGGAGACATAGCCTTTGCTTGCTGCTGGTTTTTGGAGACCAGAACCTTGCCTAGGACGAAACAGCTCTTCTGGGCAAAGGAAGAGAAGGGAAAGGAAGGGAGGTGGCGTATTTCTGAGCTCCTTCTAAGTGTCAGGTGATCTGCAGGGAATTCTGCAGATGGTCTGATTTAATTCCATCCTCCTACTAGACGATCAGGTGTGTGTTTTTGCTTTCACGTTTCAGACGAAGATACAGAGGGATGGAGAGGTGAAGGCACGTACCAGGGTCAGGCATGTAGGAAGCCCCACTGGCCAGGTGGCCTTGAGCACTTCCTTTCAGGTCTCTAAGCCTGAATTTGCTGACTTGGAAAATGGAGATAACAATAATATTACCACTTAGGGTTCATAAGAGAATTAAGTACAAGGGGACATATATAACACTACTATCACAGTGCTGGAAAGCTACAAAGAACTCAATAAGTATGAGTTAATATTCTTATTTATTCCCAGATTATCTGGGCCCAAAGCCTACACCTGGTTTATGAATCTGTCAGCTCAGCTTATGTGCCCTTTGGAGGTGGATGTGGGTCCCACATGGACATGGGTCCCATATGTACGTGAGGTCTGGAAGTCCCTTAGTCTGTCTGGGACATGAACACTTTAGGTTCCCGTCATGCTGTAAGAGTTCAGCCATGCTGTGTCCACGTACCTGTGTCTGCACCACGATGCTGTAAGAACTTGGTGTGACTGCCTTCATGCATGCTCTCACCTGTGCATTTGCAAACGCACCTCTGTGGTGATGGTAAAATTGAACATCTTCACGTAACTTTGCAGTTTACAGAAGAGCAGTTCTGTGTGTGTGCTTTTATCCCATCTTTCCAAGGACTCCAGGTCATTGATTGCTGTTTATCTTGTCCTGAACTTGCTAATATTTTGGTCAACAAATGTTATCTAAGCATCTTCTTTATGTCAGACTGTTCTGGACAGAAGAGTGAATAAGAGGACAGAGTTCTTGTCTTCATGAAGGCTTCCATTCCGGAGGTAGTAAATATATAAAGGAAAAATAAGACACTTACATGTATTAATTAGGGTTATGAAGCCCAAATCCTCAGTGCATTAACATAATCAATGTTTTTTTCTTGTGCACAGTATAGTGAACTCTGCTCAATGCAGTTATTCAGGGACCCAGGATTATTCTATCTTGCGGCTCCACCATTCCCGTAAGACCTTGCGATTCTCCACTGGGTCCTCTGCATCTCACCAGCAGACTAGAAGAGATCTAGATAGGAGGCTTTTGCTAGGATGGGCTTGGAGGGGCAAACATAACTTCTGCCTAGGTTCCATTGGCCAGAACTGTTGTATGGCTAAACCTAATTACAGGAAAGCCTGGTGGATATATTGTAGTTTCCCAGGAAGAAAAGGGAACCAGTTTAGTAAAAACACATACATACCCCGCTACGGTGTACAGAAGTGTGGTTGTGCAACGCTCCGTTGTGTGTTTGCAGTTGCGTGGATTTCTTTGGAGGGGCTCAGAGGGGCTGCTTTCTGCAAGAGGAGGGGATATCCTTGGTGGATGTGTAGTGTTCTCTGTCGTTTCATGATGTCCAGTAGGGAAATTGGACCTCTAGCCCTGCCTTTTTCACACCCTCCTTTCTCTTTCTTTGCCATCTCTTACCCCATGTCTTATCCAGTGCTCAGATATACACAGCGTTCTGCTGTGTACCTTCTCTCCTTCTTCCTTCCCTGGGTTAAGCTCTCCCACTCTTGTGAATCCCCCATCAGCCCGCAAAGCCCTCTCGCAACTGGGAACCCAGATGTGTTCTACCTTTAAAATATTCTTAGTTATTAGTAGCAGTCCTAGTAATGCTACCACTTAATTTGAATGGTAGCACTTAAGTGAATTCCATGTCTTTCTATTCCACTAGACCTTAGGTGCCAGGATGGCAGGGACAATGGCTGTCTAGGCATAGCTGTACATTGGTGATTGGCATAGCTCCAGGTACACAGTGGGGCAGCCATCAGACATACTCAACGAACAAATGCATAAATCGTTGAATATATTTCATTGAATCTTCCCAGCAACCTTAGGAAATAAGTATAATTATCTCCATTATGCATTATTCCCTCTCCTTGATTTACTATTATCCCCAGTTAAGAAAACTGAGACCCAAGGAATTTAATAACTACTTCCAAATCACAGTAGTAATAGTTGGTTGGACTTGGATTCACACTCAGGTGTGTTTGATTCCAGATCCCATGCTGCTTGTTTGTTTGGTTCTTATTCTGTCACACTGCATCCCCATCAATTGGTATTAATACCACAATGCAGATATTTCTTTGTTCTTTTTCAGAGTACTTTCACATGGGTCATTTCGTTAGACCATCATGGTAGGTCAGTGTAGTGTTCGGCTCATGTTTCAGTTTTTGTTTTTCTACTTCAGAGATTTAGAAGAAAATCTACAAAGAATTACCTCTGCCCTAGGGGTCAACAAGCTTTATCTGTAAAGGACTAAATAATAAATATTTTAAATATTTTTGGACTCTACAATCTCTATTACAACCTCTCATCTCTGCCATGGTAGCACAAAAGCAGCCATAGATGCCGTGTAAAATATGGGTGTAGCCATGTCTCAATAAAACTTTATTGTCAAAAACAGCTGACAGCCATACATATTTGACCTGTGGGCCATAGTTTGTCAACTCGTGCTCTACACACCTGCCAGAACTAAAATGGAAAACAGGGACAATACCAAAAAGAAAAATCAGGTGAGAGTTTAAGAAACTTGCCCAAAGTTCCAGGGTATATTTGTGGCAGAGCTGTGCCCCGAATCCATGTTTCTTGCTTCCTGACATAATGTTCTTTCCACTACACTGACCTCTCTCATTAACCACTATGGCGGAAGTAGAAAGCAATCTCGGGCTCTTGCATTTGCCATTTGTTCCCCACAATTGCAAACATTAGTCACTGTTCAGTGTTCAGTCCTGATATCTTTCTTCCACAAAAACCTACAGAAGTACAAACGCTTTGCTCTGTTGCATTGTCTCTTTCCTAAAGAAATGAATCTAGAAGCCAGAACAGATATGGTCCCTGATCTCCAACACACCAGAGTGGTTAAGAATAGAGATTTGGAGCCAGGCAGGTGAGGTGGAATAGCAGCTCTGACACATGCTAGCTGGGTGACTTCGGGTGCCTTGGTGTTTTCATTAGTAAAATAGGGGTAGTGACCATCCCTGCCTCTGAGGGCTGTTGGATGAGGGTTGAAACAGTTCAAGTGCCAAGTACTTAAAAGAGTATCTGCCACCCAGTAGGTGTTTACTGCTGGTGCTGCTCATCATTACTTTTCCCAACGTGGAATTTGTGACTTCATATATTTATTGCTTCTAAACACCAGTGCCTTAATGCAGATATAGGTATACCTTAATGCAGGTATACCCTCAGCACTGATGACATTTGGAGCTGGATACTTCTTTGCTGTGGGGGCCTGTCCTGTGAATTTTAGGGTGCTTAACATCACCCCTGGCCTCCACCCTCTAGCTGTAGTAGCATCTCCTGCCCCAGTTGTGACAATCAAAAATGTGTCCAGACACTGCCAAATGTCCCTTTGGGTCCTGGGGGCAAATTCTCTCCGCCAGTTGAGAACCACTGCTCTGATGTCACTGCTTCTTCCTTGTGACTGTTTGGCAAGTCCTGACACGTGTCTTCCTCATGAAGAGAAAAATTAATAGGTGTTAAAAAGTACTGAAAGCAATTAACCCCTAATCGAGACCCTCTCGCTGATATCCATTGAGGGTCACTGGAGAAAACTTTGGGGAGAAAGTGAGCAGCTTATGGGAAGCATTTCTGATGAAAAGTAGCCGTTTTAAGGATCTGTCCCCTGACCCCGATCTGACCCCGATCTCTAGGTTGTCTTCATGAATGGGGAAGACGTTCTGGGTGACCCAGTCAATCACTTGGGGAAGGTGTACTAGGAGAGAGACACCAAGTTAGACCAGGACAGAAAGAGACAAAGTGATCATTTAGTCACTCAACAAGCCAAGGGCTACTTTAATAGCTCAGGAAGCAGTGAGGAGGGAGATAGCATCTCCACATTCCAGAAACTCACAATGTAGTCAGAGACAGACAAGCAGACAAAGAAGTGAGGAGTCTCCCAGATGGGGACTACAGAGCTGGGTGGGATCCTTTATTTTTCCGGACCTTGGTTTCATCAAATATTAGGGAATTCTGTACTGACGTGGAAGTGTGGGAATATTGAAATTTGCATCCTCTGTTATGATGAAATGTCCATAAAATTATCATCAAAGGCCCAAGACACAGAACTTACTCATAAGGAATATCCATGATTTTCATTTCTTTTTCCTAGCAGAATAACAGTTTAGTGAGAAGTGGGCTGTGGAAACTTGGGTCATTGCCTAATGGAGCCCATTCAAATTCAGGTTCCAGATTCCTCCCTAAATCCTACTTGCATCTCTGCAGCTCTGGTCACTGGCATAGGCGACATGGGGGCACCAAGGTGAGATATTTCTCTGTCCCCACACTTCAGGTTACTGGGTGATGCCGGGCCCTTTGGATTTGCAAAATGGATTTTTTAAATTCTTTTTTGGAATGCCAGGCCCATCCAGCTGGATGGGCTGGTTTCTCCCCAGTTTCGGTTACATTACAAGGGAGGCAACATGTCAAACTAGGCTGTGGGCTTTGTTTTAATTGAAAGTCGTGGAAGTAATTTACTTGTTCTGTGTCAATTGCTACATCTTCATCATTCACATTCTTATCAATTCTATCAACTAGTTCATTCATTCATTCAGCAATGATTCAGTGTTGTATTAATGGGTGTGGGAGTGGAAATGACCCATCTTGGCATGGAAGAATATTTTATTACTGACATTTAGAATTGCTGGAATTGTTTAGAACTGCTAGTGCATTGCGATATTATATAGAAGACCAAACCTTAGTTGGTTTTATTATTGCTTTTAAATGTCCTACAGTCAACGTACTCCCTCTATGCCTGCACTAGGTTCAGACCCTTCCAAATACACCAATACGTTATACACCACTGCCACCATTTATGGAGTATCCACTATGCGTGAGAAAATTTGTTGGAATCTGGGCACCCCCAGATTGCTACAAGATAGCACAGTGGTGAAAAAATGGATAGTAAAACTAGACTGCCTGGTTTTGTCAATGCCAAGTACCAATTAAGTCACTTAACCTCTCTGGGCCTCAGGTTTCCCATTTGTAAAATAGGCAACAGTAGTTGTAGGACAAGGAATATTTTTTTTTAACATCTTTATTAGAGTATAATTGCTTTACAATGGTGTGTTAATTTCTGCTTTATAACAAAGTGAATCAGTTATACATATACATATGTTCCCATATCTCTTCCCTCTTGCGTCTCCCTCCCTCGCACCCTCCCTGTCCCACCCCTCTAGCTGGTCACAAAGCACCGAGCTGATCTCCCTGTGCTATGCGGCTGCTTCCCACTGGCTATCTATTTTATGTTTGGTAGTGTATATATGTCCATGCCACTCTCTCACTTTGTCACAGCTTACAGAACTTTGTAGGAACCATTATGTTGAGGATGACTTTAATCAAATTTGGGGGAAATTATTCAAGGTTGCAGAGTACCTTCTTTTTGGCTTTTGATCAAAGCACATAAAGAATTCAATCCTTATAACCTATGTCCTACTTACTTACTATTTCACTGTAGTGCCCGGTTTCAACAAGAAGTTGTACTTCTGCTGTGTTCTTTTATACAGTGATATGTATTCTGTTCCTAAGTCATGTCAAAACTGTATTACCTGAGCATTAGGTAATGTAGATAGACTTTTACATATACCCCCACACATAGGGTCTCTACTACATTAAAAATAGCTGGACCAAGTTTCCTTAGGTACTTTATTTCCTTTTGAATGCTGAAACTTTCATTTGAACTTTTTTAGTTGCTAGGCCTTCTTCTGATTTTCATAGATTAACACTGACCCTGCCCTTCAAAAACAATGCATCTGAGTGTCTTCAGGAACCACTAGGTGAAATAAAGAAACCTAGTTTTTAAAAATATCTTCCTGTTTTCCTTTCTTTGGTATTCTCTCTCTTCCCCTACCTAGTATTCTCTTCTAGGAACTTCTCATTATGTGATCAACAATGACCTATGTATTTAGAGCCTAATTATAATTCTTATTACTACTGACAAGTCATACTGTGAATACACACAGAAATAAAAAAAAAGTAAAATGGATAAACCTAAAAACATTAAAAAAATAGGGAACAGTAGTAATACCTACCTTAATTTAAGTTAAATAATCTTCTTCAAACACTTAGTACAGTTCCTGGCACACGCTAACACATCAGTATACACTATGATTTATTCCAACAAATGTTATTGACCCCCTGCTGAGTGCCTGACAGCGTTCTAGGCACTGGGAAGGGATTAACAAAATAGTTTCTACACAGCCCAATGAGAAAGATTGGTGGAGTTATTTCTGCCTAGGGAGAGGGGATGAGGGAAAATTGCATAGAGAATATTTGAGCTATATCTTAGAGAAGGGGTAGGAGCTTTTCAAGAAGATAAATAAATGTGTTTGATGTGGTTGGAACAAAGCAAGGTGAGGCATGGTGGGAGACAAGACTGGAGAGACGGGCAGAGGTGGGATTATATAAAGCCTTGCTGAGGAGCATGGGCTTGTAAGTGATGGGAGTATCTCAGTCAGGCTAGGATAAGTTATGCTGTAGCAACAAACATCCCCAAATATCTTAGTGGCTTGAGACAACGGAGGAATCTAACTCACTCACGTTCATGTCCATTGTGGAGCGCCTGCAGTTCTTGCTCCAGTGCCTTTACTCAGGAACTGAAGGAGCAGCTCCTGTGTGGGACAACCTGGACTCTTAGCAGAGGGGAAAAAAAAGAGAAGATGACAGCACATGTAACAGCTCTTAAAGCTTTTGCTCAGAAGTGATGCTCATCACTTTCACTCATAACTCACTGGCCAACACAAGTCACATGACTGAGCTTGATGTCAGTAGGGGAGGAAGTAATCCTTCCATAGGGAAGAACAAGTATTTTGGCCAACAATGGAATCTACTACAAAACATCATGTTCAGATTTGGATTGCAAGGAGCAAATGTGCTAACAGATATGAAAATGTCATCAATTGTAAAGCCCCATTCAGATATCAGGAGGTATCATTCGTTTTGGTAAATAAAGATGTACCATCTGGCTCCTCCTTCAAAAAGGACTTGCTGTCCAGCTATAAGGAGTGTGGTCGGCAGAGAGCCTATAGCTATCAGCTCTTTCAGGGTCTGCCTCTGCCATAGAGAGCTTGTACCATCACATTCTTCCCAGAGCATCCAGCCTCTAGTGACTGAATGAGGCAGATAGATAAAGGTTGGACCATTTTGGCCTGAAGGGGACAACCCTGGTGGATAATATTCATTCCAGAGCCCCTTGCTGATGCTCAGGCTTTTCGAGCGCTCTTCACCCTGTTCTATCTTATTTCCTCCCCTTTTCCCTTCACATCTGTTGATCCCCAATAAATATCTTGCCCCCTAAATTCCATCTCACCTATGCTTCTGGAGAACCCAACCTGTGACATTATAGTAATAGTGACAGTGATAATAATGTAATTATTGTTATAATATACAATTATGTCAATAGCAAGATTGATGTATTAATAAATACATTAATATTACACTCTCCATCAAGGGCCACCAAAGGGAAATAAACCAGATTGCAGAATTAGTAGTTAAAACAACAGATCATTGCTTTGGGTTTTGTCTGATAAAGCCACCAGCTTTTTTTCCTTAAGGATTTTGTGCTCCTGAGGTAGACAGTCCGTAGCCACTATCATGTCCTTTGAGGATCAACAAGAAGCTGAAATCTAGGTCCCAGGCCATGTGAAACTCAGAGATTCTGGGCCAAGAAGGGCCCTTTAAGAGAATGTAGTGGCTCTTTTAACTTTTAGAGCTCTCTAGTAAAAACTATCGTGAAGCCCTTGCTGTTTTGTGTTTTGTTTTTGTTTTTTATCAATACTACATCTGTGATGTGCCTGTTAATTAAAGTATACTGGAAAAGGACCCATGTTTCAAGCCAGAGAGACCTCTCCACTAGCTGTTTGACAGCAGCAGGTTACCTAACTTCTCTAACCGCCTCTGTAAAATGTGGCTGACAGATTTACCCTGTATGGTTGTAGTGAGGGTTAGATGAGCTGTTCTGTATGTAAAACTCTTAGGAAGGTGCATGATGTACAGGTTCAGTACATGTGCATTTCCTCCCCCTTCCTTTCTTCCCCTTGGATGAAATACGCAAATGTCGCTCACTAAATCGGTAGCTTGGTCACTTCACCCGATAACCCTGGAATAAGGATTCTTCTTCCTGAGAAATGCACATCATGAAGAAAAATGATGGTGGTCTTTTTTTTTTCTCCCTGTACCTGGTAAAACATTTATTTTGACTAATGTTATCAGTCAATGATGAAGGACACGATTCGAAGGATATCCTCTTAGGTACAAGCTTCTCTCCGTCGATAGGGGGTGCCTGGAGAGCTAGGTTGAGGTTTCTGAGAGAGTGTCTGGGCTAAGCAGGGATTTTTAAGAACAGGGATTGATTAACGATGTCTACCACAGGAACAGAACGAGGATACAGTGGCACACATGCCACACACTTGCCATCTTTGTGGCGCTTCAACAGGATGTAAACTTCCTTCCCCCTCCAGGAGTTTTCAAGCCTGTTTCAGCTTACAAGACGTCGGGTCCTGTTTTGCCTTGGCAATGACACTGATCCACTCTGTCTGGCGAAGTGAATGAAAAGCATTTGTTGGAACCAAAATGGGAGGCAGACAGTGGAGCCTATGATACATGCTGTTGTCTGCGATTCTCAACATGGCAGTCTTGCCTCTTTCTTTAGGACTCAGTTCAAGTAGCTTCCCAAGGATGCTGCTTCTCAAATGTCAGCATATATACGAACCAACTTGAGGATCTGCTAAAACACAGATTTCTGAGCTCCTTCCCCAGAGATGCTGATTTAGTAGGTCTGGGCTAAAGTCTGAGAATTTGCATTTATGCAAACTCAAAAGTGATGATGATCTGCCTAGTCCATGGACCATGCTTTGAGTGACTTTGTTCTAGGACTTGCTTCCCCATCTGTGGTCTCTGAATAATAGTGTCAGCAGCATCTGGGAGCCTGTTAGACGTGCAAAATCTGAGGCCCCATCCCAGAGAATCAGAATCTGCACTTTAATAAGATTCCCCCCTGGTAATACACATGCAGATTAAAGTTGAGAACCACTGTTGGAACTCTTCTCCGACTCTCCTGTGCTGGGGTAGGTGCTAGTACTTTCTTCACACCGATTCTCTCCTCCATCATTGATAGTCCTCATCACACATTATTATAACCAGAATGGTTGGACTTTGAGCTTTTGAGAACGGGTATATACAGAACAATGCTGTATATCCGTCTCCTAGGACAGTACTTAGCGTATAAGAGACCCTCAGAAAATGCGTGTAGAGTGAAAAAATATGGCAGCCCTCAGACCTTAGACCCCACCAATCATACCCCCAAGTCTTATTCAAGTTGTCTTTTGTATGGTATTTGAAGAGAGGTTTTTCTTAGTGATTCAGGATTATGGAGGCTTCACAAGGGGAGTATTTGAGGCATTTAGGAGGACAAGGGTTTTCCAGGCACACCAGCTCTTATTTACATGCAAGCAGTTGCTGCCCTGATTAGGAACCGCTTTCCCCATTCAAGTGAGTAGGTTATGAGATGGCCAGAGTGTCTGATCTCCTATATGAAGTTTTTAGTTCCGTAACACCCGCCTTTACCTTTGCTTTTTGCTTCATTGGGCATCCTGAGCTTGCTGCCTCTGTTTGGGCACCCTTGCGTTGTGGGGTGAAGGGGAGGAAGAAGGAGCTAATGAAGCTTCTGTCCTCAAACATGGAGTCCTGAGTTGGGAAGGAGAGGACCAGACTTGTCATCATGATGGTGTCATCGCCTTCCTCTGTGATCTCAGAAATATCACTTCTCTCCTGACTCTTCGTTTTCTCATGACAGGTTTGGGTTTTATCGGTAGTTTGTTTTCTTCCTTCCTTTGTTTCTTTTCCTTAACCTTTCTTCCTCCACCTCCCTTTCCGTCCTTCCTTCCTTCCTTCCTCCCTTCCTCCCTTCCTCCCTTCCTCCCTTCCTCCCTTCCTCCCTTCCTTCCTTCCTTCCTTCCTTCCTTCCTTCCTTCCTTCCTTCCCCCTTTCTAACGTACTTTTCTTTCTGGTCTCCTCCTTCCATCTCTTTCTCCCTCCTTCCTACTTCCCTCCATCTCCCCTTCTCTCTCCTCCTCTCTCTTCCTTTCCCTTCCTTTTCATCCCGTCTCCTCCCTCCTTCCCCCTCCTTCCATATCTTCCTTTATTTTTTAAGCAGAACCATCTCCTAAGAGTTTTCTGCGGAGGGTCAAGATGTAAGCCAGTTACCAGTGGAGCTGCCCTGGTTGGAGTGCTCATGACCTGGTCTGCAGCACCAGCCTTCCCACATGCCCTGTCTTTGAAATGGTTCTGCAGAATCCTAGATTTCTGTGAAAGGCAGCTTACAAACCATTGGATTTAATGATCTCTGACAGGTATTTTGTTCCTAACAGTGTAAGATACATATGAGTAAACGAGTCATGTTATAGAATCTGTTCTCTGGCATCTCACGGCAAGACAACTGTTTAAAACTGTCACCCTGGGACCTCAGAAGAGACAGCCCTTCCTTCTCAGAGTTGCTCACCCTGGCTCTGACTCAGATGAGGTTCCTGGTCATCTACAGCCCTGTTCCTTTGTCATGGTCCCTCCCACCTCTCACCTGACTTCCTAGCTGGGCTCTGCCTCTCTGCTTTGGCTCTTTGCACTTGGTCAAGTCTTATTTTTTTTTTACCAGTATATAGTGCTCCCTTCTGGGGGAAGCCAAACGTACGCTCATGAGCCCATTCACTAAGTCCGCCCATCAGTGATGTGTTACACTAAGTTCCATATGCCAGGCTCTGGACTGAAGATGCCGTAATACATCAGGCACTAGTCTTCTCTCAGTGATCTCAGAGTCAGGCTTAACATACAGTCTGATCAGTACCAATCAGTGTGTTAAGTGCAATGATAGAAATCTATGTACGGCAGCGAGAGGAGAGTGAATTGTGTAGAGACGCATGGTGGGGTCAGGAATATTTTCCCCCAAAAGATGGTATCTTAGCTAGGTTTTGAAGGAAACATCTAAAACTTGGACTGGAAAGGAGGGAAGGCATTTGAACCTGTAGGATTATTTGATGTACAAAGACTCAGAGCATGTCTGGGACAACTGTGGGCAATTTAAAATTATCCAGAAGTACAGGTATCTTAAGGAGGAGAAGGGATGGTAGACAATGAAATTGGAGAAACAAGGCCAGATTATGAAGGTATATTATGGTAAGAAGCTTTAATTTGTAGACAGTAGGAAAGTAGATGTAAAAAGCCTTTTTACAAATACCCTTTCCCTAAAAAGTAATGGTGGAAAATTTAGATGACAAAGAAAAATTAAAAGAGGTAGGAAAAAAACCCTTCCACCCTTCCAATGGATGCCCACCCTCCAAAGGCAACCATTATTATCATTCTTGCTTCTTTTCTTCCAGTCTTTTTTTTAATGTAGTTTTTTATACAGTGGAGATGATACCAAAGGAGAGTTTTAAACAGGAAAGCAATCCCTTTATGGAACTCTACTCAACATCTCAATAAACTAGAAATTACTTAATGCTTTTTCTGGAGGTTTTTTTTGAAATGTTTTATTTTAGAACAGTTTAGATATACAGAAAAGTTGCAAAGATGGCACAGAGAACTCCTGTATACCCATTTATTAGTCTTTAAATTAATTGAGGTTTATTGCCACTACTTGTTGTCAGTCCAATAAGAAAACAGGCAAGACATGGGGATTTGTCTAAAAACATAATGGCGGTTGCTGCCTCCCAGTGTATCCCATATCCCTTGCAGCTGTAATGCTGGACGTTGAGAATGAGAGTTCACGTTGCTAACCCTGAAGGGACTTCCACCGCGAGGCAGGAAATTAACTCAGATGGTAGAAAGACTCCCATCCCTGCCCCCGCCCCCCTCACATGAGCTGAAATAAATGCAGCTTTCCATTCTACCTGAAATAAAGTTATAACAACCTCATTCTCGGAACATTTCTGAGGTCATCCTTGAGCCCATAGCCAGTTGGAGATGGCTCTGCCGGGTCTGACTCTAGGTCTTTCATGTCTGGGTGTGGACTGGGTGAAGTGGGGGTGTCCAGGAATCCTTTTAATTATATTAGAATTGGGGTGTCTAGCATGACCAGACTGAATGGTGTAGCCATAACCACTTATTAGGTCTCCCTCACCTCCAGATCAGTAACAGCCCACATATTCCTTCTGTGGCTATACAGGCTGGGTCCCCCAAACGATACTGCCTGAGTTAGGCGGTTTAAATCTTTGCAGCCTCTGAGTTCCTCTAGGATCCACTTGATTTTCACACTTTGGCTAAACGCAGGTTATCAGAACCTAATTTATTATACACCTCTGTGGCTAGCTGCAATGGGAATTTTGCAAGTAGAAACCGGTAGTCTACAATACTCAAACTCCAAGTCTTGATGTTAGATTTGTACATAGTTATTTGCCCTCCACCATTCAGTCTGCAGACAGTGCGTTACCAAATGGTCTTTTGATTGCTCATCCTCTGGCTTAAAGTATTTCTGCCTCTTGTTTACCTCAAGTTCATTGTTTTATTACCATCTCATTATTTGAAAGGGGTATGGGGGGGATATTTCCATGGTGATGTGGAGACCTTACCACTTTAAACCAAGTTAAAGCACATTAGCACACCGTTCAGGAATTTTTAAAGTGTTAGAGAGTCTGTGACAGGGGCTATAAGGCTCTTCCTAATTTCTCTTTTCAAGTGTTTTATGGGAGAAGATATATTCAAGTTCGTGGGGTTGAACTTAGCAGCATGTAGCAGTGGGTAGAAGTCCTCAGTAGATGTTTCCTTTATTCTAATTAGCCAGCTCCCTTGTATTAATGGTTTTTAGCCTAACACCACAGCGTGCCAAGGATGACTATGTCCCCATACCTATCCTTCTGGAATTCAGAGCCTGCCTGAAGGGACTGATAAGGAAGGAAGAAAACTGTTACAGCAGAGGGTGATGAGAATTTCGCATGAGGTGAAGGAAGGCCACTGGGCAGCTGCACTGGTGCCAATGGGAAGCCATACTGTGATCTGTTCACCAAACTCCATCTGTGCTACCCAGCCTTGTTGGCTATCCCTCTTAGTGTGATCTGGCTCCAGGGACTGACTCCCACTAAACTGATGTATAAACCATCATGAAACTGTATCTTGTGCCACTGAAGAAAAGAGTCAGCCATTAAGCAGACAGTGTTGAGTCAGAAAAGTGAGTTTCCTCCCGAGAACAAAACCACACAGAGAGCTCAATGATAATCAAAGGATTCCTGAGGCAAAGGCTACTACGGGGGTTGCCAGAGCCTGCTGGTTTTGATGTACAAGAAACAATTGTACATATCTCTTAACAAATCCGTATTCAATGGATTGAGTACAGCTGTACACAGAGGATTACACACATCTCCTCCAAAATCCAGCATTCTTCTCGGTCACTTACAATGGACCATGGTGGGAATATTTACACTATGATAATTGGCAAATGTTACAAATTAGAGCTTCCCCCCCCAAAAAAATCTGGTTGTTAAAAACGTTTACCAGCATATCATTTGAACTATTACATGTGCCATAAAATGTATTTAAGTTAATAGGATCGTCCTGGATATGTCCTAGACAGTCCTGGGAAGGGCATGCCCTATGTCTTATTCCTTTACTGTCCTAGTGTGTTGTGGCTGGGCAAGAACTATTATGTACTAGCCTGGGAGATTTTTTTTCTTGCTAGTTCTTTAAGGTAATATTACTTATTTCTCCTCTGGTATCCATCTAGTATTCAGTGATAACCTGGTTTTTAGATTCCAAGTTCTTTGAGGCCACCTCACTGTTGGCCCTGCATACACTGTTGGGGAGAGAGTGGAGAGATGAAACAAAAACAAGAGTGAGGAGACGGCTGTGGTCATTTTTAGTGACTGTTACCATCTATCATTAAATATCTTTCCTAAAACAATAGACATAAATTTCATGGCAGCTCTAATTTCATGCTAAAACTGGCCCTATGCTGATTTGGGGGTCTTCGTTTGGACAAATGGAAGGCAGCAGAAGCCACTCCTAAGTGGATTTCGCTCTTCTTAATGAGGGATATAGTGCCAAAAAAATTAAGTTTCTTTCATTAGTGAAAATGAGGCTCCTTCATCAACTTTCACATTATACAAAGAAAGAAGGAAAAAAATACAGGCAGAAGGGAAGGAGCCTAGACAAAGTAAACAATTATTTTTGATTTATTGATCTCTGCAAGAAGCTAGAGCTTTTGGCAGAACAGGGAGCATCGTTCTTAATTTGTGTCATGATTTTTCAGCAGTTATTGACAATGCAGTTTCTTCAGCCCTATTGTTTCTTTAATGCCAGCCTCTTTTCCTGTGCCCCTCACCATCTAGTTTGGGGGCTCCATCAGAGGGACTGGCGGGGGGAAGAAGGTTCTCTGCTTCTCCTTAGGAAACCAAGAGAGTTCCTGGATTGCATCATAGGACAGTGTGGGAACCAGCCTTGGCTTCAAATCCCAGTTCTGTCACTTAGCAGTTACGTGGCCTAAGGCTAGTTGTTAACCTTGCTGGGTCTCAGATTGCTTAGCTTGCTCACCTATGAAATAGAATAATCAGACCTGCCTTGTGATTTTGTGGAGGAAATTAGAGACGAGCTGTGGAACACTTTTCATAGTTTATGGAACACTTTTCATAGTTTATGGGGAAAGTGGCGGCTGTTAATAATAGTAACGAGTAGGCAGATTCATTTCTGCAGTCTGCCGACAGGTACAGTATCCTTTATTCTAACAAATACTCACCAAGAACCTACTATGTGCCAGAAACTGTTCTAGACACTGAAGTTGTATTAGTGAACAAACAGACCAGAAAATCCCTGACCTCATGGAGGTTATCATGATGTACCATCCTAGCACCTTATTAAAAATTCACAGTGAAAATTATTATCTGAGTTGAGAAGATAAAGCCTCAGCCTGATGGACAAGGCTCATAATTGAAGCCCAAATTCCTGCATTCAGGAAATGAAAGGGGCATGGTCCATGCCTATCAGGAGGAAGTTAGGTGTTTGCTTCATAAAGCAACATTTATTGAGCCCTTACAATGATGCAGCATCTCATTCAACCTTTTGAGGTAGGTTTGTTCCACGAAGCAGTTGAGACCCAGAGCGTTTAGCAAACTTGCCCAAGACCACTCGTGTTATCATCGGTGGAGTCAGGTTTCAAACCCAGGTGTGCCGAATCATGCTCTTAGCCATGACTGACGAGACACCAACTTGATGAAGTCTTTCCTTCAAATTCTCCTTCATTCCAGATTCAGGCACAGGTTATGGCACTAGGTTTCTGAAGAAAAGTCTGATTCAGTTAATTTTCATATATTAGCTTTACAAGGGCAGGGAATATGTCTCTTTGGCTGGCTGCTGTATTCTAGAAGCCGATTGAGCTTCTGGAACTTATTAGTTGCCAAAAAACATTTTGAAAGGATAATGGAATCAATCGTCAGTGAGTATGGTAGGATGTGTCCTTCCTGGTCCCTGTTGATGTTTCTGCAGAAAGGAAGACAGGCAAGGTATACCTATTCAGCACAAAGGACAGCGACATGTGTTTCTTTGCTGAGATAACTTTGCCCTTGAGGAACAGTGAGTAGATTGGTGAGCCTAGAAGTTATGGGGGCACATGATGGATGGAAATGAGAAACTAGAAGAGTCAAGTCATGGAGGGTCTTGGGTGGCATGCTAAGGCGATTGGACTCTATCTGAGGGCTGTAGGGAGACAATGAAGAATTGTTAAACACATAAATACGTGACTTAAAAGAGTTAAGACAAAGATTCTAGAACCAAGAAGTGGGAGGATTTGCCAAAGGTCAGATGGCAGAATAACAACAGCAGAAACTAGAAACCCTAAAGCTGGAGAAATTCTTCTAAGCCACACTATGTTTTCTTAATTAATTCTTACGGGAAAATGTGAAGTGAGCTTTAACTCTAGGCTATTTCTGTTCAGGACAGGTTTTATTTTATTATATACTTTGATTTTTTTATTTTGACCATCTCCATCAGGTTGGAAAACCTCTGCCTGTAGACCAGAGTTTGAGAGAAGCCCGTATGTGCCAAGAAATGTTGACTGCCCCAGACACTTTGTGCCTGGTCAAGGGAGTAATTAGGGGCTAGAGTCCCAGAGGGGCAAAGGAGAGCAGTGGGTTAACATTCTGGAGAACACCTTCACATAGGTCTCCGGAAGTATGTTACAGGAAGATCTAGGATGTTGTAAACATTGGGGAGGGGCACTCGGGACTCTGCCTATCTTTCCTGGAGTCATCAGCCATGACATGTGCGTGCAGACACACACAGGTACAAACAGGCACACACCCCTTCCAGCGCATACTGGCATGATCACCTCATACTTGTGACCCACTCAGGCACACTGTCGACATGTTTTCCACACATCCCCACACAATCTGAATACACACAAACACACATTGCCCACCCTGAGTGAAATATATCCACTGCACGCTCACCAGAGCAAGAGCAGATGCAATGCCTTGGGTTCACATACCTTACACACCCCTGCAGACACACCCGCACTGCACACAACATGCAGCTTCCACTACACACCCATACAACTCATGCTCTTAACCACGGAAATATACCACACACCTGTATCAAAACCTTCCCACATACGAAATTTACACACCTCACGCTCACCTACCTATCCAAGTCACATCAGCGTTCATTCTGCTACCACCTCATTGCAGCAAAACGCAGCCCACATTCTATATATCTACATTCATATCCTTATCCCTGTCTATATCTATCCATGTGCTTGCGTACACACACACACACACACACACACACACACACAGATATGCCATGCCTATGCCCTGCATACATATACCCTCTATTTCCTAGGGATCATAATTCAACAGTGAAGAAATTTCCTGGGGTCAAGCACAATTCTTGCCTACAGTCACTAAAAATATATTATTTAAAGCTTAAAAATGTTATGGGGAAATAAAATTCTATTTGCCTATTTTTAGCTCCCTTAAGGTTAAATGTGGCCTTATTCCATGTTCAAGCAGCCTTTGGGATTATGTAACTTCAACAGCTCTGACCTCTGACGTCAGTACCTGCTCTACTGTTGGTGACGGGCATGCAAGGCCCTTTCATCCACCACCAGCGGCAGCAGGTGTTCTAGGCAAAGGAATATTTACTGCTCTGGTGAAGGGGTGGAATATCTGGGGGGACGTGATGCTCTCAGCCAGTTAGACGAGCTTCCTGCCACAGCGAGCCCTGCTTGATAAGGCTGAGGCTGAGACCAGCATATGAAAGGTGGTCTATTCTTGGAACACACCCCTTCCCAAGCTCTCTTGCCGGGCGACAAATGTCTGGAAAAGCGGGGACTCAGCTGACCAGGCTCAAACCCTGGGCCTGACTGTTGGCGCACAGCTGGGAATAGAGATGAGAGGGCCTATGTGAAGAGACTGTAGTTCAGTGCCTTGGGTTTTGCCTCTCATGCTCACCGGGCACAGGGTCACAGGGGGTTTCCAGAAACCACCTACTGGTAAGGATGGAGTGGCCACTGTATCACCAGGTGGGGGATGGTAGACCATAGTATAAACACATGGTGCCTGGAGTTGGGTAGCCTTGGGTCAAATTCCATCTCCCTTGTCTATTAGCTCCTTGACCCTGGGCAAGCCTCACTTTTCCCACCTCTAAAATGGGGATTGTTTTGATGTCCAAGAGTAAAGTGCACTTTACTCTTCACCCATGTTGACCTTTCAGTAGTTTCCCCAACATATTGGCTTGTGCCTCTGTGTCTTTTCTCATACTGTCTTATCTCCATGTGCTGCCACCCTCTCCTTTGTTGGCTGGGCAACGAGGTGGGCTCAAATGGCACTTGTCCTGGATAGCCTCCCGGATACCCCAAGGCAGACTTAGGCATACTTAGGCTTCTTCTGTTCTCTCACTCCTCTTTACGCATGGTGACCCCCTTCCCCCTCACCCCATCCTTCACTATTTGTGGCAGACCTGGCCCTCTTTGGCAGCAGCAAGAGACAGGGAGAGTAGTTATGAAGGAGGGCCCACCACAGTCTCCAGGATAATGAGATCAGTCTACTAGCCTTGATACCCAACCTGTGTTCTGGGGCCATCCTCACTGCCTGGGAGCTTGTTTGAGATGCAGAATTTCAAACCTACATTATCTAATGATGTAAAAAGAATGACACGAGGAGGAATTGACACGAGGAGGAATTTCCACGCGTGGAACAACCAGCAGTGGTACCCAATCTCTTTCATTTTTCCATGGATTGTATTCTCCCTCCATCTGGCTGAACAGCAGAGAATTCAGCTTCCTCTTATGGTCACAAGAATATAAACGCTCTGTAGCTGTATCCTCTTCGTATATCGCATCCACCAAGACGTGTTCCCTCCTTCTCCTCAATCAGTATCTGTCTCTACTGCTCTCATGGAAAGAATATTTCTAAATTTACACGACTGCATAATTAAACCTTTACAAATCTTGAACTAAATATGTTTCGTATGCTTATTATTTAGCCAAATGCACTTTCTGTCATTCAGAAAAAACAGATTTCCCTGCTGATCATTCGACATCAGCACATGCCTCCTTCATAACTTTATCTCTAGACTCTAATCTCCATGAGAACAGAATGATGGATTAGCTGGCGCCTAGTAAGCATGCTCGGGGAATTTTTCTTAGATGAATAGGACTAAATAGCTCGCTTGGGTCCAGGGAGTCTGACTTCTTTACCTCCACATCCCCAAGGTTCCCAGCACAGAGTAGGTATTATAATTTATGTCAAACGAATGAATGGACAGGAGCAGCAGTCGGTTCTGCAAGGCTTTGCCTGGAGGAATCAGTATGGCTGCATAGATTAAATTATGGGAAGAAAAGATCAGGGAAGAAGACAAAGCAGAAACCTTATTTCACGCGTATTATCATACTGCTTTTATCATTCAGTGTAAATAAATAAAAGGGGATGGTTCCAACAACGGAACTGTGAAAAGACCCAGAGATGCATATAACAGGTCTGCCACTGCCTAGAAATAAATTCATCTGGCCGAGCTATTTATTTCAGCCTCAACTTTTTTTTTTTTTCAAAATAAGTCTGTTGTCCTCAGTGCAAGTCAGGAGAGTTTGTCTGTGTGGCTGCTTTAGGTTCTGTGGGTTTCTCTGCTTATCTCAGTGTGTCTCTCTTTGAGTCTGAATATCTCAGGGCTTATGGGTTGCAAGCAACAGAAACTATGTCTGGATGATTTAAGCCAATAAATGATCTACTGGAAGAAATATGGGACAGCTCACAGAATCAGAGGAACTACTAGAGAACCTCACTTTAGGAAGGAAAGAGACCAGGGGAGTTTCAGAGAACTGGGACTAATGTGCTCTTTTCAGGATGCTCTGTGATGGAGATAATTTTCCATTATTGGGTCATTCAACTTAAAATTCAAATCCCAGGGATAGGAAGTCTGATTGGCCTACTTTGGGTCACATGTTTAGTCCTTGAACAGGATAGGATACAACACCCAGTTTGAAGGATTGATCAGAACTGAATCAGAAGAGGAATAGATAATATGGTAGGCAGAACAATGGTCCCCCTAAGATGTCTACATGCTAATCCTAGAAACAGTGAATACGTTATGGAACATGGCAAGGGGGAATTAAGGCTGAAGATGGAATTAAGGTTGCTAATCAATTGACTGTAAGATAAGGAGATTACAATGTGTTCTCCACTGTAATCACTTTAAAGGTGGACAAGTTAGTCAGAGGAGTCAGAGTGATGCATTATGAGAAACACTCAACCAGCCAATGCTGACTTTAAAGGTGGAAGAGGGCCATGAGGCAAACAATGAGGGGATTCTCTAGAGGCTGAAAAAGGTTAAAAAAATGATTCTCACCAAGTGTCTCCAGGAAGCAGTGAGGCTCTGCTGACACCTTGATTTTTAGCTGTGTGAAGCCCATTTAAACTTCTGACCTCCAGAAAAATAAGATTTGTCTTGTTTCAAGCCATTAAGTGTGTGGTAGTTGATCATAGCAGCATGGGAAATAGATATGGAAAAGCAGCACATGCCTACAACAGGGTGGGACTGTACATGTTTGTTTCCATGGGCTTCTAATGGAAAACTTTGTGGTGCAATCCACTCAGAAATGGAGAATCAGTTATATACAATGGAATATTACTCAGCCATAAAAAGGAAGGAAATGATGCCATTCGCAGCAACATGGATGGACCTAGAGATTATCATACTAAGTGAAGTAAGTCAGACAGAGAAAGACAAATTATCATATGATAACACTTCTATGTGAAATCCAAAATAAATGATACAAATGAACTTATTTACAAAACAGAACTAGACCCACAGGCATAGAAAACAAACTTAAGGTAACCAAAGGGGAAAGGGGAAGGAAGGGGTAAATTAGGAGTTTGGGATTAACAGATACACACTAATTACATAAAATAGATGACCAACCAGGACCTACTGTATAGCACAGTGAACGATACTCAATATTTTGTAATAACTTATAAGGGAAAATAATCTGAAAAAGAATACATATATGTGTGTGTATAACTGAATCACTTTGCTGTGCATCTGAAACTAACACAACTGTGTAAATCAACTATATACTTCAATAAAAAAATAAATGGTTTCACAAACTATAACTTAACCATGCCCTCTTTTTATAAATCAAAACATTGTATAGATTACTAAATAAAAAGCATCTTATGTAGAGAAAAAAGATCTAGCACAAAGGCAATACCTGATGAATGTTGGCTTCATCCATTTGTAGACAGTGGAACTTTCTCGTTCCTGGTTCTCCCAATCATGGTGTTCGGTGGATTGTGGAGCTATTCTGTGCCCACTGTTCTAGAACCTTGTGGTGGAGCTCCAATGGGTGACTTCCCACAGGAGGAGGGGGTCTGCAGGCCCTGCTTTCCACAGGACCTTTAGATAAGGCAGAAGCCTGCCCCAGAGTATCGGTTCCACCCATTACAAGCTCCGGCAGGCAGAGGGGTGTGGACCTCTGGAGGGGTCCAAACCTGCTGCTCCAGGATGTTTGCCAGTCTTCTCTGGAGCATGGGACAGTATTGTACTGGATGATCGTTCGTTCTGATTACACTTCTGCTCCAGGAAGTATGGTGGGGTTTTTTCCTGCAATGTTTGGGAACAAAGCAGCTCAGGGTATTGGTCTCTGCCCATCAGAAATCAGTGTTGTGATATAATTACATTTGCAAAGCAGATGGATCATCATCGAGCACGTGGCTGAAGCTCCTGTTGCAAAGAGAGGCGACAGATCTGAGGTCTGGAAGGGAGGTGGGGTGGGGCTGAAAGCTCCTCTCTGTTCCCAGATAAGAGCCATCTAGTTTGTGTCTCTGATGTTTTTGCAAGGAGGTTGGCAGGGAGATAAATGAAGAGACTTGAGGAAGGGAATTCATACTTACGAAGCACCTGCTGTGTGCTGGGTTCTTTCCATACCTATCTCATCATTTACAATAGACCTGAGAAGTAGGTTCTAATTATCCCCATTTTACAGGTGAGAAAACTGAGGCTCAAGACAATTAAATTAGGGGCCTATGGAAACTCAGCTGGTGTGGTCCTCGTTAGTGTTGCCCATCAGGTATTTCCAGTTCTCCTCCCAAGAAACATGAACACTTCTTTGGTCTCTGTACCTCCCAACGTGTGATTTCTCTTCCCTGACCTTTGACTATGAGTGGAAGCAGGTGACTTCTTTAGGACAGCGAAACGTGAGCAGCAATGAAGTGTACCTCTTTGGCAGCTTTAAATGCTAATACATAAGTTGTCATGTGCTCTCCCCACCCCCGCCACGGTGAGGGGCAGTGTTCCAGGTGGAGACTGCTCTGGGTCTTGGCAGTGAGGGTGCCATGGAGCAGAGCCCCCAGCCAGTGTATGAGAGCCACGAGTCATGAGTGAGAAATAAAACTTTGTTTTCAGCCACTGAAAGTTTTAAGGTTTGTTTGGTGCATAACCTTGTCTGTTTGACCGCTTAATAGCCTGGCTTCAAAATTTAAGCTCTTCCCTCTATTCCACATGGCACCAAAGCATGGAGATCTGTGTAGAGAGTTAGGCATTCAGGTGTTTTGCCCATGATTCTTGATTCAGCTGGGTCTGTGAAGGCCATAGGGTAATATGGCCCTCATTTTGTTTCGTAAGGATTGTTTCTGTCTCTCTAAAGAGAGTGCAAAGATGGGGTCTCAGCCCCTCTCTCCAGACCCCTCATGGAACGCAGGGCTGCTCACATCATAGATGCTGCTGAAATGCTTCTGGCAGGAGTTACTGGAACAGATTGAAATGGTTAAGAAGACACTGCAGTGATGAAATGGGATGAAATGGAATGAATTGGGACACAGGGGCTTGAAATGGAGGAGCTTGACTTGCAGTGGAATGGGATGACATGGATGTAGATTAGGACAGAATGGATTGAACTGGGATAGAATGGAATGAGTTGGAATTTGAATGGGCTGGAAGGGCTGAGAAGGGAATAGCTTGGCATGGAATTTGGAGAGTGATATGGACTGGATCCGACGGAATGGAATGAATTGGATGGAACAGAATTAGTCATTGGATGAAAGGCATAGAATGGGATGGACAGAGTTCTTTTCGTCTAGTTTCCTATCCACACCCCACCCCTAACCCCGGCCGGCGGACTATTTTTGTTCCTGTAAGTAGTCAACATACTGTTGAGAAAGTGGCATTGTTAAAAGATGAGGGAAATAATTCTGGCTGCTTCAGGGATGGCTTCTGACCTTTAATAGTATCCATGTGTGCACGTGTGCGTGTGTACACACACACGCATGCACACACACACACACACACACACACACACACACAGTGGGGTAGAGATCGATCCTAGTTGGGTACCCAGACCACAGCCCTTGAAAGAACTAACAGTTACTGGGTCCTGGGGATATATCGCTGGGTCAGGGGGCATTTGGCCAGTTTCATTTGGGGGAAATACATCTTACTTTCTCATTGGCTTCTCAGCCTGTTCCCCACTTCTCCTCTCTCCCTGCCCCTGTTCTGTGTTCCCTGTATAGTAACAAGAGGCTTTCTCTTGCTTTTTCCTTCCCTTTCCCAGAATGAGGGAATGTGCTTGGAAACAGTTGCCGTGGGAGCAATCTTGTTTTTGAAAAAGAAACTGTAAAAAAATGTGTTTGCGGGGTTGCCAAAGTGGAGTGAGCCTTATTTAAGTGAGTGGGGTGGTAGGAATGTGTTTACACAGCAAGCAAACGCAGGCTGGGTGTCTGCTGTTTCTTTAGTGGATGGTATTTTGAAAGGACTTTATGATCTATGTTTTAATTCATTGTTACTCCTTCCAGCCCAGGAAAGTGTGCCTTCCTGGCGTTATTCATATAGCTTGAGTTAAGCAGCAGAAAACTGACAGCCAGCCTGAACCTGTGCTTACCCGGGAGAAATCTGTGTGTGTGCAGCTCAGACAGAGCCGTGCACACATGCACGTGCATAACTGGGTGCCTCTATATCCACTGAGAGAATTAAATGTGATGTTACTTGCAGCGTGCTTAAGAGAGAGCCTGTCACATAGTGAGTTCAGATTAGTGTTAGCCCATCATCAACTGTGTGCACATGGGCGTATGCACCCAGTCCTGCAGACGTTCACTGATAGGTCCGATTGTATACCGTGTGAAATTATGTCCTTGCACAGCTATGCACACCAAAAGCTGGACACATCTGTGGAATTCTGTTTATACACAGAACCCTATGCACACCTCTGTCTGTGCTTATGAACAACCAGAGGTGCACACAACTCTACACTGTGTGCCTCCTCAAACCATGAAGTCATGGAAGAACTGAACACTTATGGAGTGCTGTTTTTTTTTTTTTAATACAACAGATATATCGAAGCGATTTGCAAGTTTCCTTTGGAAACTTGGCTCAGGGCTTTTCAAGCCTACATCACAGGATCCCATTTAGAGACACGTTTCTATATTCTACTCTTTCTTGGTTCCAAGTGGCTCTTTCCTCTCCATCTCCTTGCTACTGTCTGAATCCTCATCTTATGTGCTTGTTCGTTCATTCATTCATTCATTCATTCCACTAACACTTTCTCTGCCTATTGTAAGGCTAAACATGGTTCTGGGCACAGGGCTACAAGACAGATATATGTCTCCTTACTCAGAGACTCTCTTCTATCCTGGCACCAAGTAAATTGTTTGCTAATATGTGTGAAACAGTTCACAGTCACAGAGCTCTATTGCATCCATTAAAATACTTGATTAGCACAATACTGAAGGTCTCTGATTTTGGAGATGGAATACCGGGGTTCAGATCCCAGCTGTCCCAATTACTTGCTGTAATTAGACAAGTCACTTAACATTTCTGTGCCCCACTTTCTCATCAGGAAAACAGAGGTCACAAAAGTATCCACACTTTGGTGAAGATTGAAAGAATTCTTATAGGAAAAGCCCTTAAAACAGTGTGTGGCTCATTTTCAGTGCTATAGGTTGTTGCTAAAATTCCTACTGCTGATTCTCTCAGACAGACCTGTGCAGGGAGTAGTGTTATCCCGATTTTGCGCATATGAAAACAGGATCAGAGCAGTTCAGTGTTACTCCTGGATGACTGTTGCTGCCTCTCATCTGTCCTCCCTGTCTGCTCCCAGGACGGAGACCATCCTCCACCCCCCAGACAATCACTCGTTCCCTCTCCAGTTTCCCAGGAACTGGCGGTGATCACAGATTTGCATCTTGTTCTAAAAAGAGAGCCGCCACCTCTCTGTTTGTCTGAGAAGCTCCTACTTCTTTCTATTCATGTTCAGGGTCTCATTCCCTCTACGGTGGGTTCCTCAGTTAGTTCAGAACAAGAGTTTTATGTCGGGAAGTGGTGGTGGAGAGTGCTGAGGCAGAAGGTGAGTTGTGCTACATTAGAGAGAACCCGGAGCTTGCAGCCCAAACCTGGCTTCCAGTTGCTTCCAGTCTGGGTGGTTCTCTCTCCTCTCTATACCTCATCTGTGAAATGGGATCAGAGTTTTTCCAGTGTCCCACTCAGAGCAGTGTGGGAATACTGGAGGCAGCACGGGCTCTGCCTTTAGACTGACCCACGTCCAAATCCCTGATGACCTTGCTTGTCATCTCCAAGGCTGAATCGGCCTGAATTCTTTTTTTGTTTTAATTAATTAATTAATTTTTGCTGTGTTGGGTCTTCGTTTCTGCGCGAAGGCTTTCTCTAGTTGTGGCAAGCGGGGGCCACTCTTCATCGCGGTGCGCGGGCCTCTCACTATCACGTGCTCTCTTGTTGCGGAGCACAGGCTCCAGACGCACAGGCTCAGTAGTTGTGGCTCACGGGCCCAGTTGCTCCGCGGCATGTGGGATCCTCCCAGACCAGGGCTCGAACCCATGTCCCCTGCATTAGCAGGCAGATTCTCAACCACTGCGCCACCAGGGAAGTCCCGGCCTGAATTCTTAGTTGCAAACAAAAGGACCCAACTCTGAATGATTCTAGCAGGAAACAGATTTGTTGAAGGGATATTAGGGAGCTCATAGAATCTCCAGGGTATCTGAGAAACTAGCTTATAAAACAAGCAGATACCAAGAGAGGCACACTAGCCAGAGCTATCGTCAGAACCCTACCACAGCTGTCCTGTGAGGACCCTGTATTGCCCCAGAGGACACTGGATATTGCCATGGTGTTTCTGCTCCGAATTCAAAGTCCATGGCTCATGCATATGATTGGCCAAGGCTAGGTCATGTGCTCTTGCTTTCGCAGCAAGAGAGGCTGGGAAAGCAAGTATCTGGTCTTTTCAACTTCTGGGAGGTAGATTCCATCTCTCTCCAAGACTCTTAAGATGGGGACCTCCCCAAATACCCCTAAGCATGGGAAGAGGTGATTTAGCTTGTTGAAATGACAACAACAACTCAACTAAACTAACACTGTCAACTAAGATATTGATTCCTCCTCTGTAAAATTGGGAAAACAAGACCCATCTCTAAGAATTGTTGTGAAAGTTACCTGTTAGCCCTCGTGTAGTGCTTAGGCATGATACCTAGCACGTTATATGCCCTTAACAAATGCTTCTTTCCTGTCCCTGTTTCTAGACAGTATTCAGGGCCTGGGTTTCGGGGGTGGTTCCCAGAAGGCTGCCCCTTCCTAGCTGTGTAAGTGGTAGAGGCCACCTTGGTTTACGATGCTGATCTGTCTCCAGACAGTGGTTCATGGAAGTTCCTGAGAATGACTCTTCTTGAGACAGGAGGGAAGGGGGCCTGATACTGTCCAGTTCTGTGAAGGAGCTCAGGATTGGCCAGGGTCTTGTGCCCTTGCCTAGGATGAGTTAAATTTCACTCAGGAGATTGACAGAAGTGGAAATGAGTGCCTCTTGCTTCATTCATCAGAGCATATGCTTTCCTTCTGATAAACATTTGCTATGTTTCTGTGCCGTCAAAGTGTTCCCTGCATCCGAAACCTATAGGTGGTCTCCCTTGGGAGGAGAATAGAGGCTCATGGAGATGTCGGATCATCTGCTCATTCTCCAAGGCCCAGATTCAAGTCTATCCCCTGGGTGAAGCTCGCTAGTCCCATTCAGTCCCCAGATCGGTCTCCCTTCTGTGAGCGCTCCTTATAGCTCACGTTGCTTCCCCTTCTTTCTCTCTCTTGTTCTTCTTTCCACCGTATTCACTGAGGGCCACCATGTTCCAGGCACAGGAGACAAAGTGGATGATAAGACAAACAAGCTATCTACTCTCAGAGAAATTTCATTCTAGTGGGGAAGGGAGAAAATTAACAAGTAAAGAAATAAAATAATTTCATATAATGGTGGGTGAGGGCTAGGAAGACTCAAACAGTGACATCAGGGGAGGTTGGGAAACTTGATGTGTGGATGTTAGTGAGGTCCCTTCTAAGGAAGACTGAGCTCTGTGAAGACCCAGGAAAGTGAGTTCCTGGTAGAGGGAACTGAGGTTCACAGGCCTTGAGGTCAGTGTGAGCTGATGTGTTCCAGGCACAGAGAGAGAGTTAACATGGCTAGCGAACAATGAGGGAAGGGGAGAGTGGTGTATAGGAGTTAGCTAATAGTATTTTGTGCGTTGGCTTATTAAGTTGGGTTTTCGGCAATCAAGCCTGTGTTTTCTACTTCTTGATGTCTGCCTGTTATTAATTTTGCTCAGACGGTACTGTTCGCTGAAGAGGTGCTTAAGTTGACACCTGTTGGTTGTCAGTAGTTCCTCCCCTAGTTGTATTTTATGCTGCATAGGTGGTCCTGGTCCCTTCAAGTTGTCATTTCCATGAAAGAGTGCAGCCCAAAGCAGAAGGACATGAGGTCCTACATGGCTCATGTGAGGGCACATCTAATGAAAGTTGGGTCGTATTTTGCCAACGTAGTCAAATCAGTAGGCCCAAACCCAAGCGTGGAATATGAGAACCAAAATCTGATGAGGAAATTCTAGTATGTGCTCTTTGGGGACCGTTTTTATACCTCCTTGGGCTCAGTTGAAAGATAACGGCCCTCTGAACCTAACACTTAACAAGCTCCTTGTCATATATGTACATAAATCTATGAGAATACTTCTGCTGAGAACATTCTGACAGGAGAGAAATGATGATGTCTCCCCAAAGCCTTCTAATTCCTCTGCCTCTGGCTGAGACAAAGTAGGTGAAAAAGTAGTACTCTCCTTTTCAGACTGGGTGGCTTCAAGGCAACAAGTAAATTCTCAGCCTCGGGGTAGATAACGGTGTTGAAATGGCCCTGTTTCTCTCCCTAGTCCCATTTCCCATGGCAAGAGAAGTTGAAAAGTTGGCACTCGAGCCAAAGCTTTATAAATAATTTGCTGGAAAAGGCAAACGCTGATGACAGCCAAAGGCGTACATATTTCAAAGGAGCCGTAGAAATTCTGAGTTCTTGGTCCTGGCTGGTTCCAGGAAGTAGTGATTAGAGAGAATTGTAGAGTGTGGGGAGCTCCAGGCTGTCCATGGCTTTTGGAGATGTCTGTGGAAAAGCAGAACCTCCCATGATGGTCAAAAATCAAGGGAGGATGGGCCTCTGCTCCTTTGGTGGGTCACTCCTTGTCACATCACTGAGAATGGCTTTCCCTCTGCCCAGGCCTTTGTGTCATCGGGATCAGCTGCCCACATCAGCTCTGGACCCTAACACCCTCACAATGCTGTGTCTCACTTCTAAACAACTCCTCTTCACCTATCTGGCAACATTTTTTTTTTCTGACCAGCTTCTGAACCAGTTAATCCATCTCTTTCATTTTGGTCTTGATTTTTGGCAATTTCCCCATCTCAACCTTGACTGTCCCCCTACAGCTAAGATACTGTGTCCACACAGACTCAAAGGTGTTCTCTGTCCATCCATCGTGAGTCTCCTGTGCTGGCCCAGACCCGAGTCTAGGACCCAGGCAGTGATGAGCCCACCTTCCTTGTCTCTGCAGTCTACGTCTGCTGACTCCTGTATCTACCAGCCTCTTCTATAGGCATCGGATCCTTTGGGTACCCATGACATGCAAGATAAAGTTATGGCGGGTCAGGGTTGGAGAGTCTGGATGGTGCTACCCTACTAGAAAAACCCATTTCTTGTTATTTTTCCCTACCAGTGCTAGAAATGGGGAGTTTCTCATGATTTGCTTCCTTGGAGCCTTTATACTGGGGGGAGGGGAAAATGTGATGGTAGAGGCGGACCTCAGCTGTGGCTGACGGTAGAAGGTGAATTGGCCCATATGGCCCCCAATATTCTCAAGTAGGTAATACAAGGTTTAGCAAAAGTAGTCAGAAGGGTGGGTGTTTGGAGGGAGGTGGGAGAGAGCTTTTCCTTGGGGACAGGGAGTATGCGTATCAGTCTCGGGTTCTTTGGAGGCCTAGCTGGTATAAGAGAAGAAGGAAAATAAGTGCGAGTTTTTTAAGATTCATGAGTTAGTGTAGAATGGTGTAATTCTTTTTTGGGAAACTGGAACGGGGGATATTTGTTCGGATATAAGAGTCATTAAGAAACAAATTAAACAAGCCTGTCAGGTGATTCTAATAGGACTGTCAAGGAAAAACACAGAGAGGTACAGACGCTCTTCTTTGTACCTTGCATTAGCATCAGTCACTGCGTTGGGTGTAGAGTACATCTTTAATACATGGGGCTGATTGCTAGAATGATAAACAAATTCCATTAAAATAAATTCAAGGCTTGTCCCAATTGTTTTTCTGTGATAGAATTGGAGTATAGCAAATGGACGTGGAAATAAGGAGGCCACTCCTGGGCCTTTTACGGTGTATTACACACAGGATTTTGTTGTGATGCCACTTGACATAGTAGGTGGCTGTTATCATATGGGTATATGATCATTGTCATGAGAGAAGATGGGAGAGAATCTCAGCAAAGTCGATGTCAGAACACTAGAAAAAGACTTCAGTAGCGAGTACCTTTACAAGGAAAGCAAGTTAAATTAGTCATTCACATGAAAAAATCCTGACATAAGAAGAAGAGGAAGTGGTTTTGAGCACATCCTATTTTATCACCTGGAGTAGCTATCCTATCTGTCGAAAGATGACTCTTCTCAATCCTCAGTCTCAAGGTGAATGTTTTATTTACAGTGTTTATTTGCCAGAATGAGAGAGAGAGAGAGAGAGAAATTCTAAGTCAGCCCATATTCTTTTCTTTTTCTTAAAGACCATAAGTCACTTAGCTTACCTGGGCCTCAGTTTCCTTGTCTGTAAAGGAAGCGAATAAACTTCTAGGGTCATAGTAAGGATGACATGAAACAATGTCTTTGGAAACACCTACCTAGAACAGGTCTTGGGGAGAGGGGCAATAAGGCCCAAATGTCATTTAAGGGAGGAGAGAGGCATGGTCTTCATTTGACCTTGGGAAAATTATTTAACATTTCTAAGCCAACATTATTCTACTTTTTAGAGTTGCTTTGGTTGTTACAGATCTTTTGAATTTCTGTATGAATTTTAGAATCAGCATGTCACTTCTATTAAAAAAAATCTGCTTGGATTTTGATTGGTATTGCACTGAATTTATTTATTAATTTGGGAAGCATTGATATTTGAACAACACCAAGTCTTCTAAACCACGAACACAGTACCTTATTCCTTTAGGTGTTTAAACATTTCTCTCAGTAAGGTGTTACAGTTTTCAGTATATAGGACTTGCCCCTCTTTTGTCAGATTTATCTCTAAATAGTTAATATTTTTATGTTATCACATATGCTGTTTTTACTCACATTCAATTTCTAGTGGTCCATTACTGTTCTGTAGAAATACAGTTGAGCTTTGTATGTTGATCTTGTATTCTGCAACCTTGCTGAAATCATTTATTAATTGCAATAGGTTTATTTTATTTATTATTTTTGTAGATTCCAAAGAAAAGGAATTCTGAAAGTAAAGACAATTTCTGATATGGATTCCTTTTTCTTGCTTTATTGTGCTTACTAGACCTTCCAATAAAATATTGAATAAAAATGGTGAAAGAGGATATTCTTGCCTTGTTTCTGACCTTAGGGGAAGCTATTGGGTGTCTTACCATTAAGTATGGTGCCCATTATCAATTTGAAGAATTCTCCTCTATTCCTAGTTTGCTGAAAGTTTTTATCCGTAATAGGTGTTGAATTTTAGCAAATGATTTTCCTGCATCCATTGAAATGATCCTATGACTGTTAATATTATGAATTACATTGACTGATTTTCAGAGTGTAAAGTAACCTTGGTTTCATGGGATCATTGGCACTTGGTCACAATGTGTTATGTGGAAAATTTTATTAGGAAAGTTTCTGTTACCTCCCCTGTCCCATTGGATGGATGGGGAAACTGAGGCTGGGGTGGGTTAAGTAAGAATCCTCTGCTGTGAATGGAAAAGGCACTTAACAGTGTCTTTCCTCTCTGTCTTCAGGAGGTTCACAGCCTCCCACACACCATCCTTTCCTGCAACAGACAGCAGAGCGGACACACTGTCATGTGCTGATCAGCAAGCAAAGTTCTTTCTGCTGTGAATTGATTCAGGTTAATTTATTAAGCTGGTTGGAGGATTTATTGAGCACTTAAAAACGTTAATGGACACAGTTCCCAATAAATCACGTCAACAGATCTTTATAAAAACAGTGGGGAGGTTTTAAATCAGCCCCGAGAAGTAACACTGACCCCACAAGGTGGGCTCAGTAAAGCCTTTAAGAAAATGGCAGATGTTATGAGCTGCTCAGTGTCTGGAGGCTGTGATTCTCCAGCCACAAAATTCTCAATGGGAAGTCCTTCTCAGAATAATAGCTGTTATTTGTTAATGCCTACTCTTAGCAGGAGATTGTGCTTGGGACTTTATATATGCTCTCTTCGATCCTGCAAATGTCAGTTGTATTATCTCCCATTTCATAGATGAGATAATCCAGGTCCTAAGAAGCAAAGGGACTTGCCTAAGATGGTGGTTTTTCGCCCAGTTCTTCTTTTAACTGCAGTTATATCAGACCACTAAGAGTCCTCACAATGATATGTTACACCTTCATGCTTCTGGGCTTTTGCCGGAGCACCTTCTCACTCCCTCTTCACATCTCAGCTCTTTTGATAAAACAGATCTGGTCATGGGACTCCCCTGCTTACCAGACTTAGAATACCTCCTTTCCTTGAGGATCAAGTGCACACTTCTTGGCATGGCTGACTGGGCAAGTTTGGGTAGGTCTTTCGCAGCCACTTCTAATAAAAGCCCTCTCCCCCTCACCCTGTCCTCTCTCTTTTCCTGCTTCGCCTTACTCCATAGCATCACTATTACCTGACACTACATTTTTCTGTTGTATTGTCTTTCATCCTCACTAGAATGTCACCACATGAAGGCAGGTGTTTTTGTCTGTTTACTGCTGTGTCAATGGTACCTACCCCCCAAATTTTGCAGAGATGCTGTCAAAATGAGGGCAAAGGAAAGGTCATTGGATATGATCCGACGTGAAGCTACCAATGACCTTCACAAGGTGGTTCTGGGCAAAGAAGCCAGACCATGTTGGAGGAAGTAGGGATGTTGAGGAAGCAGTAGATAGAATATCAAGATTTTTTTTTTTCATTAGGAGAATATGTTTCCATTCTTATTTTACTCCACTTCTTAGCAGCACAGTTGCCCACTCTCCTCTCCTTGGAACAGTCTCCTCCCCTGACTTGGTGTTCTCTCTATATTTCTGGCCACGCCTTCTCTGTCTCATTTCTTTGATTTTCTGTACTGTTCTCTCTGCTTAGAACATGTCTTCTTGCTCTTCCCGTGGTTAATGGCTTCCCATTATTCAGGTCTCAGCTCACATGCCTGTTAAGAACCCCATCTTCTATTACAGTTTCTTTATTTGATGCTTTGACATCTTTTGACCTTGCTGGACCCTGGTGGGACTCTCCATTCCAGGGTTAGCCAATGCCTGGAGATAGTAAAGGACTCGCCTCAAGAGTGCTTTTCATATGCAGACCAACTAGTCCAGAGCGCAGGCCCCCAACCTCCCCCCTCACAGGGTTTTCACAACTTTAGGCCACATCTTATTCCTCTACCTTAATCACCCAGGTCTAGGTACTAGACAACTAGGGATAGCTCCTATGTCCCAGAGCCAACCAAAATTATTCAAAGTAACCATTCCTAAACCTGCTTACTCTGCGTCTCCTGTTCCTTCTTGCAGGAACCAACATAAAGGCTTTATGCGTGCTTTCCCCTTGTTCTTCCCTCTGCCTCCTGACCGGCTCTGGTGCTTCCCCATGTGGCGCCTCTTCATGAACTGTGCCCCCTCCTCTTGGGATCTGTGAATGTAACAAGCTGTCTTTTCAGTGGTAAACATTTCTGGATCTCCTGATCTGTTGGCCTTGTCATACCCGAATAGAATAAAAGCTACATTTTAAAACAGTGCCGTCTCCCTGGAGAGCCCTTTCGCAACCACCTGTAATTCTCAGTCTCAGCAAACTTGTTGGTTTCCTTCATGGAAAGTACCCTAGGTTGTAATTATTTAATTTTTGTGTTTATTTATTTATTATCTTTCTTGAGGGTGTATTAATCAAATAACCAGAATCAATAGGAGATGTATCTTTATGTCTCTATCTTTCTATTTCTATCTCTATCTCTATCCCTCTCTTTCTATCTCTCTCCCTATCTCTATTTTTCTGTAACTGGAGGTTCCAGTTCAAAAGCTGGCAGACTCGAGACCCAAGAAGAGTTGATTTTTCTGTTTGAGTCTGAATGTGGGAAAATACTAACGTCCCAGCTCACGCAGTCAGGTAGGGAAGATCCCTCTTACTCAGCCTTTTGTTCTATTCAGGTCTTCAGTTGGTTAGATGAGGACCACCTACATTTGGGAGGGTGATCTGCCTTACTCAGTCTACTGATTCAAATGTTCTCATCCAGAAACACCCTCAGAGACGCCCAGAATAAAGTTTGACCAAAAATCTAGGCATCCTGTGGCCCAGTCAAGTTGACACATAGAAGTAACCACTGTAGAGAGATAGGATCACGTCTGCCTTGATTGCCGTCGTATCTGTGGATACAGGAGGTGCTTAGTAAAGTCTGTTGACTGAATGAAGAATAGAAACTTATGATTATCCTTTGAGAGGGTAGTCTAGTTAGGTGAGGCTAGGCTATGCATCAGTGATTGAAAACAACCTAGAAACTCAGGAGCTTAATACAATAAACCTTTATTTCTTATTAACACAAACGCGGCTGCGTATTGGCCGCACACCTCCATCTTGTAGCAGGACCCTCCAAACATATGGCCTCCAGAATCGCCACAGCAGTGGCCAGGAAGTGGGGTGCATCACTTCTGCCAGTGCCGCCTTGACCAACATTTAATCACATGGTCCAAGTCTACCCACCAAGAAGGCTGGTAAATGTAGTCTTCCTGTGTGCCCTGATGAACTCCAATCATTGTCTCTCCATCCTACACCATGAGAAAGAGGAGGGAGCCTTGGGAGAGAGCTGGCCAGGGAGCAGTGAGAGCTTAGGAGCAGCCAGACATCTTGGACTCGCTCTAGATCTCATCAGCATCTAGTTTTCTTATTTTTCCAGCATCCTCTGAGAGGCTCGGCACCCAGGATATGAAGTGAGAAGGGCACGATTCACATCCACTTCTGTCATTGACCAGCTGTGTGGCTTTAGGCAAGTCACTCAACCTGTCGGAGCCCCAGGTTCCTTATCGGTAAGAGTGGGCATCCGTACCTGCCTCTCAGAGTTGACATGAGAATTGGAGGTTGTGGATCATTGTGCCTGGCACGAACACTTTTCTCTCGGAGCGCTTGTCATCATTAGAGCTGTCGTTTTTATCATCTTGGTAATCGTTGTGAAATGTACTGAGGCGTGGGCCCTACCTGGCAAAGCGGAAGCAGCTTCCAGCTTTTGGATTTCCAACTCCTCCTATGTGGCGACCCCATGGAAGCCCTCATGCCTGTTTCTGGGAAAAGAAAAACATCCTGCCCTGGGTTTGGCCATTTCCTCTGTCTTACAGTTGCCATGTGATCCTACCCCCCTCCCAACTCTACTCGGAAGGTCAATGGTAGTGCAGCCCTTTTCCAGGGTAATAAGTTGTTAATGTAGATGCAATTAGTGAATAAGCAGTTGATTAGTTCATTATGAAAATACTGGAAACAACACCATTTGCGGTGGCAGAAGCTCCAGGAAGACAGATGTGCCCCCTTTTCATTCTATCAGTTGGGTCAGAGTTCCAGGCAAGTTAACATATTTTACCATACTATTAAGCCTTTTTAACACTGAAAGGCCATTATGTTAGAAAATTTCCCCCCCTCTGGGGTGTTAATTAGAGAGATGGAGCTTTAAAAAAATCATAATCACATTAAATTCCTCTCTTATAGCCATTTTCATAAAGAATCCTTAATGTGAAATGTGGATGGAAACACGCAACACTGGCTGAAGGATTTATGAAAAACACCAAACAGCTGATCTATCATTTTTAAGGGAAATAAAAAAAAATATTTTGTCAGAATCCTGGCTTTGGATTTCTAAAGCAGTTACGAGACGCCTGGGCCAGACAATCGCTAGCCTCCCCCCAGAATTAATGATGACGGATGATCGCTCTGGGTGGAAACTTACGCTCTGTGTCCCAGCTCTGAATCACTCTCTCCTCTTGGGGCTTTCCTGGGTTGCCCTGGGTCTCTGGCTGGCATGGCAATCAAGTTCTGAATTGTTACTCGTGTGCTTAAAAATATCAGCATTTAAAATATGTATTCATTTGTTCATGTATTCATCCGCATGATAAACATCTGTTGAGCCACTCTGCCTGCCATATGCTGTGCTCGGAGCAGAGGCTACAGTGGTGCATGGAGCAGTCCCTGAACTTAGATGCTTCCAGTGAACGGAGTGGTTATCCATTCATCAGTAAATCACAGACCGGCATGAAGTTGCAAAGGGGATGGAAGTCATGGATGAGGGAGGTATGCATTGCGAAGAGTAGCAATAACTGAGGCCATTGATATTGTCAGGGAGGTTCAGGAAAGCCTCCCCCTGAAGCTGACAAGAAGGAAGGAAAGGGGTTAAGTAGGTAGGGTGGAGTGCATGAATGGGGGTGTTTCAGGCAGAGGAAACAGTATTTGCAAAGTTCTTGCCCAGAGAGAGAAAGAACAGAGGACAAGGACGTTTGGGAAACTGAAAGGAGGCAGGTGACTGAAAGTATGAGCGAGGTGGGAGAGGTAGGAAGGTGGACAGGTGGCAGGGACTGTGTGGGATCTGTTAAGGACCGTCGTCTTTATCCTAAGAGAATGGAAACCCACTGGAGCATTTTAGGAGGTGACATGATCACGTTTACAAATACGTGTACGCACAGACGTGTATACATATGATACAGATGCACATTAACTCTGTGATACTGAATGAATTGCTTTCTCTCTCTGATCCTTTCCACATGTATTAAGTGATACTAATAATAGGACTCACCTCTAGTTTTGCAGTAGCCATTATGTGAAATAATCCAAGAGTAAATGCTTCTCCTAGCATTTGGTATGCTGAATATAAGAAACCTTCCTTCGTTCCTTCCTTCCATCCATCCTTACTTTCTTTTTTCCTTCCTTTCCTCCTCCTATCGTTCTCTTTCCCTCCCTCTCCCTCCATTCTCTCTCTCTTCTGTGTTTATCAAGCTAGTATCCCCAGTGAGAAAAAACCCAGCTGACCAAAGAATACATTTTTTATCCACAATTTTAAATTGAATTGTAGTTGATTTACAATGTTTCAGGTGTACAGCAAAGTGATTCAGTTATACATACATATGTGTGTGTGTATATATATATTCTTATTCAGATTGTTTTCCATTATAGGTTATTATAAGATATTGACTATATTTCCCTGTGCTATATGGTAGGACCTTGTTTATCTATTTTATATATAGTAGTGTGTATCTGTTAATCCGAAATTCCAAATTTATCCCTCCCTCACCCCTTTCCCCTTTGGTAACCATAAATTTGTTTTCTATGTCTGTGAGTCTGTTACTATTTTGTAAATAAGTTCATTTGTATCATTTTTAAAGATTCCACATATAAGTGATAGTATATGATGTTTGTCTTTCTCTGTCTGATTTACTTCACTTAGTATGATTGGTGCAGCCACTGTGGAAAACAGTATGGAGGTTCCTTAAAAAACTAAAAATAGAGTTACCTTATGATCCAACAATCCCAATCCTGGACATATATCTGGAAAAGACAAAAACTCTAATTTGAAAAGATACATGCACCCCAATGTTCATAGCAGCACTATTTACAATAGCTAAGACATGGAAGCAACGTAAATGTCCATCGAGAGATGAATGGAAAAAGAAGATGTAATACGTGTGTATTTTTTATATATATATATATATATATATATATATATAAAATACAAACACACACAATGGAGTATTACTCAGCCATAAAAAAGAATGAAACAATGCCATTTGCAGCAACATGGATGGACCTAGAGATTATCATACTAAGTGAAGAATGCATTTTAATTTTTTTAACTTTTAGAACTCAAGGCTATTAAACAAAACAAAAAAGCTAGTGACTTTTCTTTGCTTATTGCTCTTATTAAATCAGTTGGTTATCAAACTGATCAATCAATGAGTATGAAATGGGCACTAACTTTATGCCTGGTTCTGCAGAGAGGGCCAGGGAATGGGAAAGTTTCCTTATTATAACACCTGTGCATCTTTATGGCAGGAAGGGCTTAAGCAGTCCTTACTTAAACAAGCAGGCGGGGTTAGGAATAGAAGGCTGCACAGAAACCAGGTAACTGGCTGATTGCTCCTTCTCTGGGTAATTTGTTATTGCGTCCAGTCCTTAGTCAAGGCATCAGATCTACATGCAGAGTCTCTTTAAAGATGCACAATCATCTTGATCATGGTTTGGACTATTCTCTCTTCTTGTGGCACCGTCCGTGGCTCCTCAGTTCCTTTTTTGTGAAATAATAATGAAAAGACCATTTCACCATCACCTTCCTGCTGGCAAAACAGCAATCATTCAGCCTGCCAGCGACAATTCGAACCTGTTTATGCCTGTCTGTTTAGGCTCATTGAAAAGCGCTAAAAACAATCATATGACTTAATCACGATTCACTTATCCTGATGATTTTTTTTTTTTTTTGGAAATAATCTTGATGTAAATTCCTGATGGGCCATGAGAGAGGAGACGGGATCTTAATGAACTAGTGATGAAGTGGAAATATTTTGAAGTGCCGAATAATGTATTTTGCTTGTCACCTAATTACTTATCTGCCACCTAATAACACATCTCATAACATCTTACTTGTTGATCTATTCATCTGGCAATAAAAATTCTTCCTTGTGATTGCCATGTGCTCCCAAGTAAAGACCAGTGCATTAGGAGCTCAACATATAACGATGCTTTAATGACCTGATAATGTCTCTTTTATGGAATGGAGAAAGGGCTTTCTTGTTTTGCTGAAAATTCATTTTCTTCGCCAAGTGAATATTGTTTGAAAGGGAACTGTTTTCAGTCAAAAGAGATGAACACACACACACACACACACACACACACACACACAATCACCAATCCAGAAACAAAGGGTTAAGTTCCAATTAGCAGCAACATTTTTTTGTTACTTTTATTTTAACAAGGTAATATAAACACACGGTAGTATTGAATGCATCCCAGAAAGACAAAATATCTTGTATCCTTGACAATTTATTTTGGAAACTACCATGTGCAAATAGCATATGTGTGCGTGCGTGTGCGTGCACACACACCCTCTCCCCACATATGCATTTTCATAAGAATAGATTCAATTTTATTGTATGCTTACCATATTCTAGGCCCTGCGCTGCATCATAGGAATATTTATATTCCTATACAAGAAGGACATCATTTCTGCCTGGGGGTGATTTTTCTCTCCTGTCCCTGTCCCCACCCCCAACCCCACAGGTACTTGGTAATGTCTAGAGGTATTTTTGGTTATTCACAACTTGGCAGAGGGTGCTACTCCTGGCATCTAGTGGGTAGAGGCCACAAATGCTGCTTAACATCCTACAGTGCACAGGACAGGCCCCCACAGCAAAGGATGATCCAGCCCGAGATGTCAACTGTGCCAAGATTAAGAAACTGTGGTCTATTAGAAGAGATAAATGAAAAAATCCAGCAATGATGATAGCTCTGATAAGTGGACTCTATGCCAGAGGAAGCTTAGAAGGCTATCAGGGCAAAGGAAGTAAGGTACCTAACCCAGCTTAGGAGTTCAGGGAAGACTTCCTGGAGGAGGTGATAGCTGTACTGAGTCTTAAGGGGTGAGAAGACATTAAGTAGAAAAATGAATGGGAAAAATGTTCTGGAAAACAAAAAGAAGTCAGAGTCGTGACAGAGCCTTAAATGTGTCATATCACCTTGCTGGGCCTCAGTTGCCCACCCATCCACCCCCCACTATAAAATGATGGGTTGCAGTAGATGATTTCCGAAGTCCTTTCTAATTCCATGTTTATTACTCATGCCTCCAGCTTGCGGCCATTTGTATAATACAATATTCGATTTTTGTTTGCTTTTGTTTTGTTTTCATGGTAGGGCCTTCTCATATAACAACTTCCAGCATCCTGTTTATTTACCCAACAAATGACTTTCCTCTGGGCCCAGCCTTGTGCTGAGTTCTGAGAACACAGATATTCCTCCTCTTCATGCAACTGAAAATCTGGCCCCCAGATCTGCTCATGGAAGCTCCCCTCCATCGTTGTAATGACCCTTGAGCATCTCCTGGGAGCTGAATGACTGTGAGCTCATTGGTTTGGTGCCTTTACCTCTTCTCTGAGTGATGGTCCTAGGAGAGATGGCAGTGGCCTGTATAGGACAGGGAACGTGGAAGTAGAGCTGGAGTCAGGGATGGGAACCCTGAAATTTGAGGAATGTTTATGAGAAAGGATGAATAGGACTCGGTCACTTATTGGGACTTGGGGGATGGGGCGATGAAATCCAGGAGGGGCCTGAGGTTTTTGGGGGTTTTTTGTTTGTTTGTTTTTTTCGGTATGCAGGCCTCTCAGTGCTGTGGCCTCCCCCGCCGTGGAGCACAGGCTCTGGATGCGCAGGCCCAGCGGCCATGGCTCACGGGCCCAGCTGCTCCGCGACATGTGGGATCTTCCCTGGGCCGGGGCACGAACCCGTGTCCCTGCATTGGCAGGCGGACTCTCAACCACTTGTGCCACCAGGGAAGCCTAGGCCTGAGGTTTTGACTTGAGCCGTGAGTGAAAGGTGTGCCCATCTCTCAGAAGAGGAGGAGGCAGAGAAGAAGAAGCTGGTTTCATACGAAGATTGTCCTCTGGGTTCCTGGTGATGGGTCTGGGCCGGGGTGGGGGGTGCTGTTGGAACGTGAGGGGTCCAAAGGGGCCAAGCAGATCCCTTTACCGTCTCTAGATGGAGGCAGCTCTGGGACAGGGAAAGGAAGACTCCTTCTGTGGGGAAGAAGCCAGGTTATGCTCCCCCACCACTCATTTTCTGAGCATTTGGCACAGACCCAGGCCAGGACACTAGAGAAATCTATGACTGTCTTCGTCCGCAGCATATGGGGCACCAAAAGGGACTCAGATTTGAGTGAAGGCATCTGAGCTGGAGTCTCAAGTCTGTCTGTGGGATACACTCTGGACTTCACTTTTCCCCATTAAAGAGGCGATACTCCCTATGTTCCAGAGATGCTGCAAGGAGTAAATGAGAGAATGGATGATAAGAGTTCTTTGGAGGCTGGAAGGTTCTGTGATTTGGGTGGGACATGCCCAGTGGCAGGGTTCTGGGGTGGCCATAGACTCAGTCTCATGCCCACCACTGGCCAGGCAGAAGGTGACCCAGGAGAGAGGCAAAGCTGGTTAACAGTGATTCTCCAGCTAGTCTTAAAGGGACACAGGGTTAGTTCCAGTGTTTTCCAGCAGGGGCACTGTTAGCACCTTGGGTGGGATGCGTCCCCATGTGGGACCCCACACATAGCAGGACAGTTAGCCCGGAGGCAGGCCAGTAGTCTCCTCTTTATCACTGATAATAAATAAAAGAGATCAATATGGTTCTAAGGGTGGATGGAGGGAGGTAGGATCACTCTAGTTAGAATGTCACATGTAAGGAAACCAACCAAGAGAGCAGCTCATTGGGCTCAAAGTTATAGAGCTATAAAGTGACATAACTGGGATTTGAACTGAGGTTAATTTTCTCTCTCTCTCTCTGAAAATGTAAATATATATACATAAATATAAGTAAGTATATATGTAAAAATATAAAGTAGTATATAAATATAATTATAAAATCTATACATTTATATAAATATACTTTATATATTTATATAATAAACATTTATTATCTATAATAATTTTATAAATTAGAAATATAAAGTATTATATAACTATAATTGTGTATTATATATGTACATATATATTTATTATATTATATTTACACTTTATGTTTTTACATATATACCTATGAATACTTATGTATATATTATACATAAATATATAAACATATAAGATATAAATATACACACATATATGTGTATATAGTATACACTTATATTTACATATATATACTTACATTTATAACTTAGCTTAATTCTGTTTTATGTTCTTATTCTGTCTGATGTTAAAAACTTACATATGTCAATTAACATTTCCTTACTTAATGTATTTTGCCTTCACCCTGGTCCCCAAGATTGCAGCTAAATTCAGAGGGGGGTGGCATAGTGTTCAGGCATATTTAGGGGACAGGTTTGGTCTTCGGTGATTATGTGTCTACAGTGGTTTCTACTGATGGATACATCACTCAGTCTGGTTCTTGGCTGATCTGAAACATCCATTCTTACATCTGTAGAGGTGTCCATTTTCTTCTTCAGTCTCTGGTCATATGGTCCATGCTGTGATGCTGCTGTGCCTCTTGGTCCAGACCCTGAGGTCTGTCCAGAGTCCCATAGTCTCCCTTCAGAACCCAGATCTTAACCACTACCTTTCTTGTGTCTGGTAGTCTTAACCAGCCAGGGCCAAGTGCTCCTGGGAGACCAGGTCCAGAGCAGCCAGACAGACCCAAGAACATGGACCCACACTGGGGAGTCTGCATTCAGCCCAAGACTTAGCCCCCTCCCACTTACATAACTAGTGGTGCCAGTTACATCTGTGAGCTGGCTTTTGACTCACCACTATTTTTTTTCACAAGTAAAATATAATTGCAAGCTTATTGTATTATAACCTCACATGGAGGAGTGGGTGGTAGGGTGGGCTGAAGCTTAAGACAGATAATGGCCTTCTAGGGCTTCAGCTCTCAGATCACCCACATCGCTTCTCTTCTTTCTGCTTTTAATCTGTTGTTGAGACAATAGCTAAGCCATGATGTTGACTTGGAGTTATTCAGCCATGTGGTTGCCCTAAGGCTGGGGAGGACATACGACTCCAATTATAGATTGCTTGTCAGCCTTTAATCTTGGAGGACCCAGGGCTGGGGAGCCTCCTCATTTGCTGACTGGGGAAAGCCTGATTCTCTCTGCATTTCCTTTTCCCTGCTCAGCTTATCAGCTGGGAATATCTCTGATCCAGGGCCAAACTCTCAGATGTGCTTGGGGATCTGAGAACTGGAGAGATCTGTATTTTGTTTCTACCTGTTTCTTTGAGCATCATACAGAGCCCCACCTCAGAGAATACACACTAACAGGTGACTCAGTTGCTCTCTTATCTAACTTTTGTCCCTGTAACCCAGAATTCCTCATATCTTCTGGCCCAGAAATAAAATAAAATACTAGCTTAGCAAATGTTTGTCCATATCAATGCTGTGTTTTGAAGCTCAAAAATCTGGAATTGGACTCTTTTGTTGTCTGATTCCTTCCTTCAAACTCTCCATCAAGACTCTGGATGCCCTGTGGCCATCTGCCCAATGAAGAAGGGTCACTGTATAAGAAGCAGTGTGGGGTGAGGGGAAACATAGCAGTCAAGTCTTCATAATATCCCACAACATGTGAATTAGGAACAACTAGTGCCCAATACTTTTTCTTTACAAAAACTGGCATAATTTGTGTGTGTGTGTGTGTGTATATATATATATATTCATATGATTTTCCTTTTGCCTAAAATCTGTCTTGCCCACTAGATTATGAGCTCCCAGAAATAGGAACTAGGTCTATTTTTTCATCGATGCATTCCCAATGCTTGGGATGATGCCTTGTACATAGAGGTACTTCAGAAATATCTATTGAATGAATGAATGAATGTGATCACGTCTATTCTGAGGTTCTATAGAGAGGAGCAGGTACTTGAACTTGAAGAACAGATGCAAGCATATGAAGAGAACTGGGATGTTTTATTCTCGTGTTGCTCAGAGCATCTCCTCCACCCATGGGTTAGGTGTAAGTTGAGTCAGGTGTGTCTGTGTGGAGAGAGAAGCATTCTGGAATTCTGGAGAGTTGACTCTCATCCTGGCACTCATCATGCACATTAACTGAGTGACCATGGCCAAGCCCACCCCCTCTTTAGGTCTTTTTTTTTTTTTTGTGGTACGCGGGCCTCTCACTGTTGTGGCCTCTCCCGTTGCGGAGCACAGGCTCCGGACTTGCAGGCCCAGCGGCCATGGCTCACGGGCCCAGCCGCTCCATGGCATGTGGGATCTTCCCGGACCAGGGCACGAACCCGTGTCCCCTGCATCGGCAGGCGGACTCTCAACCACTGCACCACCAGGGAAGCCCTGTTTGTTTTTTATCTATAAAACTTTTGAAGGGACTGGGGGAGTCTTCAAGGTACGCAATTCTGTCATCTCCTGAGGATGCTCCTGCCTCCCATCTTGGGCCTCCTGCTTTATAAGTTGCTTCCTCCACTCACTCCCCAGGCTTCTGACACAGCAGATGGAGCTGGTGCTCGCCCACGACTGACAGATGAGCCTCATTTACAGCCCTCATTTAACCACTTGGCTATTTGACAGAGTCATCTAGCTCTAAGATGCCAGGAGAGTCCTCCCCATCTCCAGCAACGCAGACAACTCCCCACCCCCATGCTCTGTCTGGGCTAGAGACCTGGGTAACATGGAACAGGGAGCCCAACTTCCAGCCATGGGTCTACAAGGCCTTAGAGAGAAGCCACGTCTGGGCTTAGCAATAGTGCCCAGAAGCAGAAGATACTAATGTGGTGTCCAGACAATATGCTAGCTTGATCTATTTCCAGGTCCAATTTCTCAGCCAACTGGGTATTTTTGCTGCCCTATTCAGTAATATCGGTCATTCTAGGAAGGCCTGATATTGATTATAAGGGGGTCTGAGAATTGAAACAAACCTAATTCCTATCTCATTTGTTGACATTGGAGGCTTTTGAGTGGCCAGATATTTCCATGACGATAACAGCAACTCCCTAATATCTATTGAGTGCCACCAATGTGCTAGGCATAAACATCTTTACAACCCTTATCTTGTTTTGCCCTTCCAGCACCACTGTAAGACAGATACAATGATTATCACTATTTTATAGCAAGGAAACAATCAGAGATGTTAAGAAATTTACTCAGTATTGTATTTTTTTTAAAACCTTACTTTCTGTTTAATTCGTTTTGCCAAACAAACACAGTGAAAAACTTTAGTCTGACTAATTGAACGGAATATAGAATTTGTAACCAGTAGCAAACATAACAGGATAGACGGATCTCCATCAACAGGTCACCTAGATCCCCTTGTCGATGGCCTCCTGGGAGGGTGGTCCTAGTAGGCAGAGGCACAGATCTGCCAGTCCCCATCAGAATCACAGGCTGCACAAAAAGTAGAACTGATGTCACTCGGATCTCTTATCACTACACACAGAAGAGTTGTCTCTGATTGCTGGCCAAACTCAAGGTGTTGTCTTCGCAAAGCCATAGTCCTTGGGCATCTCACCTGCATCCCTAGGGGATAAGTTTCAAGTTCAGTGGTTCTGAAGTCTCTGCTTAACCAGAACGTGCAACATAAACTTAGTGTCCTAAAAGCGGAGGGGTGGGGGGGGCGGGGTACAAGGGTGGTTCAACAACAAAAGAAACAAGAATGTAGTGGTGTTTAAATTTATAGTTGTTAAAAATGTCATCTCAAGTCAAGTCACTGGTCTGTTTGCATTTGATACATTTTTATACTAACTAGCATTGTAAAATTATCTCATGATTAGAAAATACCTGTGGATATTTGCAAAGAAGTGTGAAATAAATCTTTTTATGAAAGTGTTCATTGCTTAGTAACACAGCATTGTATATGTGAAATTATAAATCATGTGAATTGCCTTTCTTTTTATTTCATCAAGCTGAACTGTAAAATTTTTTTGTCTTTTTATTTATATGGGACACTAAGAATAATCTCAGATCAGCCAAAGATATTAGTGTCTCCCCAACTGCAATGTAAATGTGATTGATGGTCCCCCCCCGCTTTTTGGGTCTACTGTTCAGTAGAGAATATTTTCAAAAGAAAATGATCTTAAAGGTGGTTTGTGTATAGACATCTAAATTTCCAGTCCCCATAGTGCTTTTTAAAACGGTTTCATTGGCTGTAGGGCTTAAAAATCACTATTAAATGCAAATAAAGTTACCCAAATCTGTGAGGACTGTATTTGCTGTAACTTTACCTGTAATTTTTTTCTGGTAATTTAAGAGATGGATATTTGGGATTGTATTTTTATTTTACTAATATCTGTAGCTATTTTAATTATTATTTGCATGTTTTTTTTCGTTTCCTTTCTTAGCCAAATTCTATGAGCTGATCATTGTTCTTCCCCACCTCCTACCATGTCAGTCACTTCAGTTAATAAGTTGAATACTCAGTAGGATGTGACACTCCTGCTCAGAAATGGCCCGCAACCTGTAATTAGAAATTTAGTAGAAAATGCCCTTTAATACACTACATTTTCAGTTGCATTGAACTGAAATCATTAAACTTATATTTGAATTAAAAAAAGAAGAAAGGCGGAACCAAGATTCACGCCCAAGCACCTTCCTCCTCCTTTCCTTCTCAAGTAATTGAAGGAAAATCCTGTTAAATAAGTACGGCTCCTGGCGTTGGCTCCAGTGAGGATCATCCTCTGGGAAGGAGGATGGGGCTGGGGAAAGAGACCGTTCTCTCCTAGTTATTCTATGAATTAATAATTTTTAGGTTCAGTGTGGATATCCGAGAATCCATGGTCCAGTTGGAAAATTGAAGGATGAGACAAGGCCATTGGATGGGAACAGAATCCTCTTAATGTAAAGAGGAAGGGTCATAGCCAAAACCTCCCTCTCTTACTTCTCCCTGGCGGAAGAATATGGGCCTTAAAATGTTGTGTTGGGAGCAGGATGGAATTGATGGAACAAGACGTGAAATGTTTGTTTAGGTCTCTTTCTTTGGGTTGATGTTGGCCTAGGACATTGATGGCTTTGTAATGCGAGAGAGGTATCAGGCAATTATGAAAATATCCCGAGTCTATAAGGCAAATGACCTCTGGTTAACTTAGTTTCTTAACTTAGATTGCCCAGAAATCTATGACATACAGTTCTAAGAGGCCATTGGGTCTAGACATTTACAATGTACCAAGAAGGTATGAGAGTTTCAGTTGTCCCATGTCCTCACCAGGACCTGGAATTGTCAGATTTTTAAATTTTGGGTTTTTTTGGCCACTCATAGATACGTAATGATAGCTCATGGTGATATCATTTTGCATTTTTCAAGTTTATTTTTTATATCTGACAGTCGTTTTTAGGAATTCGGAGGGATTACTGTAAGTTATGTCCCATCTTGAAACAGACATAGCCTCTGACTTTTGTGCCTACTTGTTTTTTTTTTTTAATTTCTATGGGAGTATAGTTTATTTACGATGTTGTGTTAGTTTCTGCTGTACAGCAAAGTGAATCACTTATACATATATATACACATCAACTCTTTTTTTAGCTTCTTTCCCCATACAGATTATTACAGAGTATTGAGTAGAGTTCCCTGTTTGATACAACAGGTCCTTATTAGTTATCTATTTTATATACAGTGGTGTGTATATGTCAATCCCAATCTCCCAATTTATCCATCCCCCCCTTACCTGTGGTAACCATAAGTTTGTTTTCTACATCTGTAACTCTATTTCTGCTTTGTAGATAAGTTCATTCGTACCCTTTTTTGGATTCCACGTATAAGTGATATCATATGATATTTGTCTTTCTCTGACTTACTTCACTTAGTATGACAAGCCTACTTTTTTTTAATTGAAGTATAGTTGATTTACAGTGTTTCAGGTGTACAGCAAAGTGATTCAGTTATATATATAAAACTGAATCAGTTATATATATATATCTATATATATATTCTTTTCAGATTCTTTTTCCATTATAGGTTATTGCAAGATATCGAATATAGTTCCCTGTGGTACACAGTTGGTCCTTATAGGTCCTTGTTGTTATCTATTTTATATATAGTGGTTTGTATCTGTTAATCCCAAATTCCCAGTTAATCCCCCCTTTCCCCTTTGGTAGCCATAAGTTTGTTTTCTATGTCTTTGAGTCTATTTCACAGACATAGTCTATGTCTGTGAGTTTTGTAAATAAATTCATTTGTATCATTTTTAAAGATCCCACATATAAGTGATACCATATGATGTTTGTCTTTCTCTTTCTGACTTATTCCACTTAGTATTGTAATCACATGTGTTATAGGGAAGTTGTTTGCCTGTCCGTTCACCCCATTGAACTGAGCTTCTCAAAGGCTGGAGTGAGTCTTATCCAATTCTCTTTCTGCAGTACCCAGAAAGATGCCTGGCCTAGGAATGGCACACGGTGATTATTTCATAAGTGAAATTTGCTCAACCTGTAATTAGAAAGGATTTGGTTTATTCAACAATCACCACCTGGACTTCGCTGGTGGTGCAGTAGTTGAGAATCCGCCTGTCAATGCAGGGAACACGGGTTCGAACCCTGGTCTGGGAAGATCCCACATGCCGCGGAGCAACTAAGCCCGTGTACCACAACTACTGAGCCTGTGCTCTAGAGCCCGTTCCCCACAACAAGAGAAGCCACTGCAATGAGAAGCCCGCGCACCGCAACGAAGAGTAGCCCCCCGCTCTCTGCAGCTAGAGAAAGCCCACGTGCAGCAGTGAAGAAATAAATTTCTTTTTTTAAATTAAATTTCTTTTATTTGTTTATTTCTGGCTGCGTTATTATCCCAATGCAGCCAGAAATAAATAAATAAAATAAATAAAGTAAAAAAAAAAATCACCACCTTGAGCATTCTCAGAGAAGAAAATGGCTAGGTTGTTTTTCTAGGGGCTTAAATTTTTAAAAAATAGAAATGTTATAGGGGAAAGGATCTAACATTACAGGCTCTCATGTGTGCCAAGCACTAAGGTGAGCGTGTTCAGGATGTATCTTGTTTTATCGCATTCTGAACTCTGTCATAGAGAATCACTTAGTATACAGAAAGAAGCACTGGCTTTGGATAGAGCTGGACTTTGTCTCTTTCCTTGTGACCTTGACCAAAGCCTCCCTTTGCATCGGTTTTCTCGTCTGCAAAATAAGCAGATGATAATGCCTAACTTATGCCATGGGTTTGGGTATTTTGAAGGATGTGTGAGTAAAGTATTTGGCTTGTGTGGTTTTTTCCCAAATTGTGGGAAAGAATGCATAACGTAAAGTTTACCGCCTTAACCATTTCTAAGTGTATAGTTCAGTAGTGTAATTTATACTCACATTGTTGGGCAACCATTACCACCATCCATCTCTGTAAATGTTTCATCTTACAAAATTGAAACTCTGATACCCGTCAAACACTGAGTCCTGATTCCCTCCTCTCCCCAGCTCCTGGCAGCCACCATTCGATTTTCTGTCTTTATGAACTTGACTACTCTAGGTGCTTCCTATAGTATGTGTCTTTTTGTAACTGGCTTCACTTAGCATAATGTCCTCAAGTTTCATCCATGTTGTAGCATGGATCGGAATTTCCTGCCCTTTTAAAAAAATTATTTATTTATTTATTTATTTATTTTGGCTGTGTTGTGGCACACAAGATCTTTTAGTTGCGGCATGCGGACTTCTGTTTCTAAACCTTTTTAACTTTTTATTTATTTTTAAAAATTAATTTTATTTATTTATTTTTTGGCTGCGTTGGGTCTTTATTGCCGGCATGCGGACTTTCTCTAGTTGCGGTGAGCGGGGTCTACTCTTCCTTGTGGTGCACGGGCTTCTCATTGCACTGGCTTCTCTTGTTGCGGAGCACGGGCTTTAGACACTTGGGCTTCAGTAGTTGTGGCACACGGGCTTAGTTGCTCTGTGGTATGTGGGATCTTCCCGGACCAGGGCCCGAATCCATGTCCCCTGCATTAGCAGGCATATTCTTAACCACTGCGCCACCAGGGAAGTCCCATGTGGACTTCTTAGTTGCAGCATATGAACTCTTTAGTTGAGGCATGCATGTGAGATCTAGTTGCCCGACCAGGGATCGAACCTGGACCCCCTGCATCGGGAGCACGGAGTCTTTCCCACTGGAACAGCAGGGAAGTCCCAGAATTTCCTTCCTTTTTAAAGCTGAATAATATTCCAGTGTACGAATATACCACATTTTCAAATCCATTCATCCTTTGTTGAACACGTGTGTTCTTCCATATCCTGGGTATTGTGAAGAGTGCTGCTAGGTACATGGGTATGCAAATACCGCTTCGAGATCCTGGTTTTAATTCTTTTGTTGGCATGTGTGTTGCATTCAGTAATTTAATACTTAGTTTCCCATTTCCCCCATTTCATATGCAATGAAACAGAGGTGCCAGAGGTCAATTAATTTGATTAAGGCCTCACAGCTGATACATTGCTAGAGCAGCATTTGAATCCAAGTCTTCTGTCTCTAAATGATCTGTTCTCTCTCCATAATCTCATTTTGCTCTAAAATATTTTTCAAGAGGAGGGATTGGCATTTTGAGTGAGAGGAGGTGATTGTAGGGGACTTTAGAAGATCTGGACAAGAGGGAGAAAGATGGTAGCATCCATTACTGTGAATTTCATAACCAGTCAGTTATATTCTTTATGACAGGCCCTAAGTGGGGGAGATTTGCACCTCAATCAAGTGGGCTCTTGCATAGACAAAATGCGTGGGTGACAGGGAAGTCAAAGAGTATCATGCCACGTACACTGGCTTTCTGAATCTTCCACCACAGCATGAGCTAAAGGTCTTTTTTGGTGCACGCTGGAAAATTCCTCTAACAGCCCCTGAAGTGGGACTGGCTACTGGATCCTTTAACCCCTGTGTGGAATTGACTTTACTAGAGACTCGGTGTAGAACATCCTTCATCCTCCATCCATGGGGCATATGTCCATCGTTATCACCTGAAGGATGCACACCTGAGCAGTGTAGCATCCATAGTGTTTGGTTAAACTGAGCCCAGTTTTCTCATCTGTTGTATTGCTCTACTTTGTTGTTGCTGTCCTTTGCTGTCCAGGCATCAAATGGTCCATAAACAAAACACCTATCCACTGCATATGCACTCCAAAAAGCAAAAACAAATTTCAGAGCAACTAAAATGGCTGTTGCCAAGCCAGTACATTCAATGCATTTTTCTTAGACAAATAGTTGACTTTTAGGTAAAACACCTTGTATGCTGCTTGTCACATAGCAGGTCCCTGAAAATCGTTCTTTTTATCCCTCATCCTTTCCTGTATTAGAATTCAGTTCCGTGCAAAGAGCTAGGATAGGCATTGGAAATGGAGGGGTGGAGGAGATGACTGTATTCACTGACCTCAGAAGTGTGGGAAAACAGGCATTGAAAATAAATCAGTGTATTCATGTGGATAAAGAAAGGAAGGAAAGGGGGTGTCACTAATCAAATTGTGTCCTCCCTCCCCTAAACTGATACGTTGAAGTCCTAGCCCTCAGTACCTCAGAATGTGACCCTTTTTAGGAAGAGGATCATTACAGATGTAATGAGTTCAGATGAGATCACAATAGAGCAGGGTGGACCTTTAATCCAATATGACTGGCGTCCTATAAAAACGGGAAATTTGGACACAGACATGCACACAGGGAAAGCACCACGTGAAAAAGTGCTTGCATCTGGGAGCCAAGGAACACCAATGATTGCCAGAACAACCCCTGGAAGCTAGGCAAGAGGCGTGGAACATTCTCCCTCACCGTACTCAGAAGGACCCAACTCTGCTGATGCCTTGATCTCGGACCTCTAGCCCTCAGAACTGGGAGATGATACATTTCTTTTTTAAAACTTTTATTGAAGTATAGTTGATTTACAATGTTGTGTTAATTTCTGCTGTACAGCAAAGTTATTCAGTGCTATACAGTAGGACCTTGTTGTTTATCCATCCTACGTATAATAGTTTGCATCTGCTAATCCCAAACTCCCAGTCTTTCCCTCCTCGACCCCCCTCCCCTTGGCAACCACAAGTCTGTTCTCTATGTCTGTGAGTCTGTTTCTGTTTCGTAGATATGTTAATTTGTGTAGTATTTTAGATTCTACGTATAAGCGATATCATGTTGTATTTGTTTTCCTGACTTACTATGCTTAGTATGATAATCTCTAGGTCCCTCCATGTTGCTGCAAATGGCATGATTCCATTCTTTTTTATGGCTGAGTAATATTGCATTGTATGGGAGATGATACATTTCTGTTGTTCAAGCCCTCGGGGTTTGTGGTGCTTTGTTATGGCAGCCCTAGCGAGTGAATACAGAGAGCTCCAGTGGTAACTAGGATAGGATGGGGTTGGGGAGGTCCCCTGGAGGACATGATGTTTAAGCAGAGACGGGGAAGATGATTCAGAGATAGCTTGGGAAATATGTAGGAAAAAAAGGAGAGCATTTTTCAGAAGAAATACTATTTTGATATGCGGCTAGTGGTTACTTTACAATTTATCCTAATAAGCGTGGGTATCGCGTTTCAAATCCCACAACACGTTAGGACTGGAAACAATAAAGCCCAAGACAGCTGGCTGCTACTCACCGTGCAGCTGATAAAACAGATTGACCATGATGGGGGAGAAAAGAAAACTTAAATCAGTGGAATTAGGAGGAGGAGGACACAGAGGGAGGAGAAGAAGGAGCAGAAATGAAACAACCTTTCCATCTGGGGGCTCTTTTTTTTAACAACAGAAATTAATTTTTTCATAGTTCTGGAGGCTGGAAGTCCAAGATCGAGGTGTCAGCATGTTTGGATTTCTTCTGAGGCCTCTCTCCTTGGCTTGCAGATGGCTGCCTTCTTGCCATGTCCTCACATGGTCTTTCCTCTGCCTGTGCATCTCTGTGTCCAAATGTTCTTTTCTTATAAGGACACCAGTCAGAATGGAGTAGGGCCCACCCATATGACCTCATTTAATCTTTTTAAAAAATTGTTTTTAAATTTATTTTTTAACCTTTAAAAAAAATTGAAGTACAGTTGATTTATAATGTGTTAGTTTCAGGTGTACAGCAAAATGATTCAGTTATACATATATATATATTCTTTTTCAGATGCTTTTCAATTATTGGTTATTGTAAGATATTGAATATAGTTCCCTGGGCTATACAGTAGGTCCTTGCTTATCTATTTTATATATAGTAGTGTGTATATGTTAATCCCAAACTCCTATGTGTGTGTGTGTGTGTGTGTGTGTGTGTGTGTGTGTGTTTATATATAAATCCACACACCCACATATATATATGAATGGATAAAGAAGATGTGGGGTGTATACATATATATCTTCTTTATCCATTTATCTGTCCATTTATCTGTCAGTTTCATGAAGTAGTGTAATGATGGGTGTTTGTCCTGAGTGAAGGGACAAACCTCCATCATTACACTAGCTCATCAGGTTGACTTCTGGGGAGATGGCTGCTTGGAGCATAAAACAACCACCTCTGATATTCTGATGATGCTGCTGAGCCCTCCGTGGTGAGTTCAGCCACCTTAGAGATGTCCTATTTCAGAAGTGATGCCAGTAAACTGTAGTTTCTTGAGCAGACACAATGCTACTTCAAATTAAAAAGTCCTCTTCTTGTTACTGTCTTGGAGAGTATTTTTCAAAAAGTACCTTCTAAACCCGGGTTAGCTACCCCCTCCCTTGGGCCTTCACAGAACTCTGTGTTTTGCTGTATCATAGTACTAACCATGCTGATTTTAACTCTCCTCCTTCTCACCTGTGTTGTTCTTGATCTGCCTCCTATCCTAGGCTTGCATCTCCTTGGAGCACAACCTCAGATTTGAAGTGAATCTCTGTCCCTCAGAGTCTGCACACAAGATGACCAGAAGTGAACATTAAATAAATATTTGTTTAACAACTCCAGTTTCAAAATGTTCACATCCTAGATGCTCAAAGTTAAAAAAAAATATTTTTGCATGCTTAAAAGTATAAACCCTTGGGTAACACACATGCCCAATTGGCTAAAGGTTTTCCAATGATATATGTTCATTTTTTCTCTATCACAAATTCCCTCTGAACCCTCTGCCACCAGGATTCAATAATATGAATTTAATTCTCTGTTCACATCAACATTTTCTGGTTAGAGGCTAGCCTGCTATGTTCTCTTTTGACAAGTTCAGGGTAATTTTGAGTTTGATCTGATTCTTTTTTTTTTAATTTTTTGCTTGCTTGTGACCAGAGAAAAATCTACTTGATGTTTCAAACTATAATTTTCAGGTTTTCTCTTTAAAAGGATGCTGGATGTAAAGGTTTGGATAGGATAGAAAGGAAAACAGAGCTAAAACCCAGAGCTCTGTTACAACTTCTGAATGTCTATTCTCTTTTGTTGTTAAGAGAATTACCAGTGCAGTTGGTTCTCACAGGAATATCTCCTGTTATTCTCTCTTATTTGTCCAGTTCTGAGATAATTGAATAATCTGGAATGTGTCCAAGAATTCTGAGCCCAGAGAGCGCCTTAGGGAAACCTAACACTCTCTTCTCATGGCCACTCATCACGTTGTCTTGGTTTCCCTGACTATCGGAAGCCGTAAAGCTTTAGCTACGCTGTGTTGGATGCTTACTGTGTTTCACGTGTATGCTGAGCATGGTATATGTGCAGTCCCTAAACCTCACAGCGAACCCCGAGAGGGTTTATGTTCTGGTCCTCAATTTAGAACTGAGAAAACTGAGACTCACAGAGTTAGTTGTATAACACCTCCCAAAGCTGCTCTTGGGAAATGGAAGAGCCAGAATTTGAATGCAGAGCTGACTGACTCAGAACTCCGTTCTTCTTTCATTATGTTGTTCTGGATGGTGTGGTCTGTGGAGAGAGTCTGCTGAGGCTACATGACGGGGCACAGAGAGTGTGTTGGAAAGAGTAGGGGTGAAGAAGGACCCTGGGCAGGATCAATATGGCCTTGGGAGCCAGGCAGAAATGTGGTACTTCTCAAGTGTGAAAAAAGCTTTAGAAAAATGTTATGAGCTCCTCTAGTTAGTAAGCAGTGTAAGAGTTAGAACTTGTCCACCAAACACAATGCCTGGCACGCCGTAGACACCCAAATATATGAGGAGGAATAGATGGATGAGCCGAGTGGGAGAGGTCAGAGCACAGGTGGGTTCCACAAGGCAGTAGGGGATTCTCAGGATGGGCGAGCCCAGCTTGTTCCCTAGATACAACAGTAAGTTCTATTCTCTGGATAAAAGAGGAAACAAAAAGGCCAGTGGTTTACTCATTTAAGTGAGAAGTTTTACAAGGAAAGATACTCAAGACAGAAGAATCTCTCTTCATAGGGGAGGCTTAATGCTGAGCCTGGCCCATGCTAAAGGCAGCCTAGCTTAGTGGAGGAAACACCAATTTTGCCATTAGACAAACCTGGGATCAAATCCAGATGGTTACTAACATGCTGTGTGACTTCGGACAAGCACCTCAACCTCCCTGAGCTTCTGTTTCTTGATCTGTAAAATAGGATTGTAATACTTAGAGAAACAGGGGTAAATTTTTCACATGGTTAATGTGCTTTTCTATTTGGCCTTTCTGAGTATATGACTTTTGTCTGAGCTGGGCTGTGTTAACCATCTACTTGGGAAAGAAAGTATAAAAGAAAGTGGAAGGAAACTCACTCGATGCCACTGTATGGGACTCGTTGCCCCACACCGACAAGTTCTGTAACAGGACCCCTGCTCTCAGGCCTTCTGGTACATGAGAGTCATTGAAGAACTCCAACCAGACAATCTTGTACTCAGACCATACCACTTTATTTCTTTTTCTTTTTTTTTTTTTTTGGTACTTTATTTATTTATTGAAGTATAGTTGATTTACAATGTTTCAGGTATACAGAAAAGTGATTCAGTTTATATATATATACTTTTTCAGATTCTTTTCCATTGTAGGTTATTACAAAATACTGAATATAGTTCCCTGTGCTATACAGTAGGTCCTTGTTTTTTATCTCTTTTATGTACAGTAGTATGTATCTGTTAGTCCCAAACTTCTAATTTAACCCTTCCCCCCTTCCCTCTTTGGTAACCATGAGTTTGTTTTCTATGTCTGTGAGTCTGTTTTGTATATAAATTTATTTGTGTCATTTAAAAATATTCTGCACATAAGTGATATCGCATGATATTTGTCTTTCTCTGTCTGACTTCACTTAGTATGATAATCTCTAGGTCCATCCATGTTGCTGCAAATGGCATTATTTCATTCTTTTTTATGGCTGAGTAATATTCCATTGTATATGTGTACCACATTTTCTTTTTTCATTCATCTGTCAATGGACACTTAGGTTGATTCCATGTCTTGGCTATTGTAAATAGTGCTGAACATCTCCTTGAATTAGAGTTTTCATCTTTTTCAGATACATGCCTAGGAGTGGGATTGCTGAATCATATGGTAACTCTAGTTTTAGTTTTTTATACTTCTTTATTTCTTTACAGGCTCAGCTACCCCCTGGTAGCACAGAGCTTCTTCACCATGAGTTTCTGCCAAAATCCCAAACAGCAGAGTGGGACAAGAGGTCTTTGCCCTCAGCATCACCCTCAACTCATCCATCATTCTTCTCCTTCACCTGGGTCTGAAGACCAAAAGGGGAAAGTTGAGAGACATGATCTTAGGCCCCCTTATTTCTCTCTTTTTGTCATTCTCACAATTTCCTAGAATCAGAGCCTTCCCATCCCTTTCCTCTCTGGTCCACCCTTGCCAAAAACTTCTGTGGTCTTGCCAACCAAGACTGGTCCTTAATATGCCAAAGAGTAGAGATGAAGGAATTTAGTAAAAACTACCTTCCAAAGTCAATATTGTGACTTAAAATTTTTATTATTTTCTTGCTGCACAGTCTTTTTTGAATGTCAGAAATTTGCATTTACCTCCTTTAGAGGGAGGAAGGAAGTGCCTAAGAGCACGGATTCCAGAGTCAGACTGCCAGGTCCAAAGCATGGTTCTGCCACTTACAAGTGGTGTAACTTTGGGTAAATCACAAAACCTCTCTGTGCAAAATGGGGTTAGTAACAGTATCTCATAGGGACTCTTGGAATAGTACATTAGTTTGTATATGAAATAATAACACCTCTCTGTTTATTATGCATATAACTGTGTTTTCACCTTCTTTATCATTAATCAATATCATCACCATTTTTCTTTGTGTTCCTTCTTTAATAAATCCTAATTTCCTAGCCTTACCTAGGTGTAGGGATGCCATGGGCCATCTGAGGTAAACCTCATGTACTCCGGAAGACAAAAGAGAAGAGCACACTAATAATTTGAAAAATACATTATCCTTAGACTGCAGTCTAGTTGGTACAGTTGTTTTCCCATAGGGCTATGGGTTAACAATTCTGATATTGCTAGACATGTATACTGGAATTAAACAACTAAGTAAATGGATGGTGGAGGATGGGAGTCAGGCTTCTCATTGTTGGGGTGGGAGGTTATAAATGAGCAAGGGGAGAAAGCTAGACTGATCCATGTGATAATGGATTAGAGTTGAAGATATCAGGATGAATTCATGTTAAGCTTAATATAGACACAGACGGTTACATATATAAATATTTATAGATATGTATATATGTATGAGTCTGTATACACACATAGATTTCCTTACTCAGTCAACTGAGAGGGACTAGAAGCCGTGAGCACACTTGGCACCCAGATTTTGGTTTCTAACACCATTCTCCAAGAAAGGGAACCAGGGTCCTTGGAGAAATGGATTCTAGGATGGGACAGGAAATAAACAAGATGAACCTGGAGCATCTTGCATTGCTAGAAAGTAAGAAAGTTCTCCAAAGAAAGGGCAGGGGGGAATGTAGAAGCCAACTGAAAGAGATTCCAATGGCCAAACCTGGGGAAATTTGAATGAAAAAACAAAATAAAATAGCATTGGATTATAATCTGAAGTATAAAATACATATCCATGTGTCCACACTAATATATATCATATATATATATATATATATATTTGAGCAAATAATTAAATGGGGAAGAAGAGACAAATCTGCTATGAAGAACAATTCCAAGTAATTTATGTAGACACTGTACTCAGAGAGGTAGAGCATAACTTCCCACTCCTTAAGTGTGGGTTATGTATAGTGACTTCCTTCCAAAGAGTATGGTATGCAAAGAGAGAAAAATAGAGTAACTTTATAGTGGAGAGATTTGAGAAACACTGCCTCAGGCAGCAATATTGATATTTATGACATCAATAATGATGTCATCATAGAATGTATCCTTGATATGTTATGATGAGACTGTCACCTTTTCTTTATGGTTTTCCTCCCCCAAACCCATAACTGCAGTCTAGTCGTGAGAAAAACATCAGACAAATTCCAGTTGAGGGACATTCTACAAAATACTTGACCAATACTCAAAACTGTCAAAGTCATCAGAATAAGGAAAAGTCTGAGAAATCCACAGCCAAGAGATCCCTCAAGAAGCATGATGACTAAATTTAATGTGCTACCTGGATGAGATTCTAGAGCAGAAAGAGGACACTAGGCAAAAACTAAGGAAACCTGAATAAAGTATGGGTTTTAGTTAATAGTTATATGTCAGTCTTGGTTTATTAATTGTAACAAATGTACCCTATTGGGGAAACTGGGTCCAGGGTATATTGGAACTCTCTGTGCTATCTTTGCAGTATTTCTGTAAATCTAAAACTGTTCTACAATAAAAAATTACAGTCTCATTGTTCCTGTATCATTACTTCACAGGATTGATATGAGGATTTAAGGAGATAGCACATGAAAAGTTCATTACCAAGTGACTGGCATATAATATATGCTCCACAGAACAGCAGTCTTTGACCATCTTGTGCCTTTCTGTGCAGTTCTTCCTTGTGATATGCCTTGAGAAACTTACTATTGTTGCCTTTCCTCTAAGATGAGCCAAACTGGTCTAGTTTGTAATAGTTGGTATCTGCCTCTTTTGCTCTGAGAAAACTAGAGCATCATCCCAGGGTTTGTAATTGAGCATTTTTACCTTAATGACCCTATCTGGATTGCATTCATTAGTCTGTTTAGTAACTAAGATATACCACATCATAACAGTACTTACATGGTGGTTACCTTGCTGTAAGTCTGCCAGATACTTCTATATAGAGTACGTGTATTTTAACTTTCTTTGAAAATGATTGTCAAATATGTGAGGCCCATTTTCTGTCTTAGGAAGGGGAACATGGGGACGTTATCAACTTCTTGTTTGCTGACTGAGGGTCTTGACGGAATGCAGCATCCCAGAACAGCAAGTCCTTGTCAGTTATTTCTAAGGATCAGAAGGAGTTGCAAAATTGTAATGAGGCAGGGAAAGTTTTCTTGTGACCTTGGGTAGAAAGTACCTTTCTACAGAGGTGAGGTGGATAAGATCTCTCTGGGGCTGAGGTGTATCTAGAAGAGAAACCATACTGCTGGGAGCAGGACATGGCTGGTCCTCCTGGATTCCCTCTATGGTCATGGCTATGCAAAAGAAATTATATACACACACACACACACACACATATATATATATAATTTATATGTAAAATATATATAGTAAATATATAAATTATGTATACACATAATTTCTTTTGCAGAGTATATTATATACTATATTATATACTATATAAAATTGATAATATGTAATTATATAAGTGTACATATACAAATACCTACTATATTACATAATACATAAAACATTATATATAAAATGTATAATATATAATACATAAATTATATATATAATTTCTTTTGCATCATATATATACTTAGTGTATGTATAAGATATAAAATATATAATATATATTATATAATACACATTATATTATATATTTGTGTACATATGTATATAAATACATACACGTTCATGGACATATATACATACTACGTATATACATACATTCAAATAGTTATTTCCTATCTTTATGCTTCTTCTCTCAGTTGACAAGGTCAGGATTTGCACATTATAACCTACTCTTCTCTCTTCACTCACCCTATTCTATTTTTCTTGGATGCCAACCTGAGCTTACCTCCCATCTACTCTTTTGTTTGTCGTCCTTAGCTGGATATTATGTGTGGAAAACTCACAGAAAAACTGGGTTGCCATGGCTGGTCCATCCTCCTGCTCAGTAAAATGAAAATAACATTTAAGAAACCCAGTCGCCAATGTCTGTTTAGTAATTCTTGATTGCTGCCCTGAGCCTGGATTTCAGTATTTCTGAATAATCAGCGCCTGGAAGCTAGCAAAAAATGACTATCTAAAACTGGCAGAAATTTGCTTCCTGTTGTTCTGAATGTGAAAGTAGGAATGTGACTCTGGGGCAGCCTCATTTGCCTTTGTGCTGGATCACTTTGGTGGGCCATCTCAGTCCTACCCACTGGCATTAAGTAACTACTCGCTGCCCCTGAGTTAGCCCAGGACTTGGGAGGAATCATCCAAAAGCAAATGCTTTATAATGGAGTATTCTGTTTAAGAATATAATTCTTTAATGAAGTGTTTAGCATTTCCCCTGGCAGGACTGGAAACAGAGTTTGAAAATAGTGGATGGGATCTGGGACTGAGGGAGCAAAGAGATGGGAGTAAGGGCTCCCACTGGATGATGGGCTTAGGTGGTGTCAGCTCTGTAACTAGTTAAGGGTCTATTTCCAGAAAAAAAAAAATACCTGCCATTAAGATATTAGTTAATTAACTTATGAAAGTCCTTGGGCATTCTTTATGCACTACTCAGTCAATTTGCTGTTTGAAATTTCTACTGAAGCTCTGTAGAAAATCCAGGGCTAATGCCGGTTCCACCTTGGTGCACTCTGCAGGCCCCATGGGAAGCCTCCCTTCTGATCAGTTCCAGCCTCCCAGAGGGATTCCGGACAACAGTTGTACTAGTCAGAACTTACATTGCACGTGATAGTAAACCCAAAGCACACTAGCTTATTCAGAAAGGGACTTCCCTATCTCCTCTGCTTCTTTCCTTATTCTTTCACAATGAAGAAAGATTTTCTTCACATGGTAGGTTCAAACTCATTTGAATTCATGACCTCCTGGCTCCTTGACTCCAAAGCTTCCCAATAGAAAAAATTCAGGGAAGGACTCTGATTGGCCCAGCCTAGATCACATGCTCACTTCTGGCCCAATCACTGTGAGGAGAAGGAGGTGCTGTGATTGGTCTGACTTGGATCACATGTTCACTGTGCGACCAGAAGGGTGAGTTACTGGCCTAATTTCCAACTGCCAGCTCTTACTTACAGCTCTGAGTAAGAGTTTTTCTGGCCACCAGAGCTCACTGTGCCCATGAACATGGTAGGTTACAAGTGCTGGGGAATTACTGTCTCCCAGAAGCAGCCCTCAAACAACGACTGATGGGAGCTGGCACATAAATACTCAGGGGCTCACTTGCCCGTGGGCTGACAGAATTCTGAGACATGCAGTCAACGCCATTTACCAGAATGCCAGAGTGGGATTAAACTCCTGTTCTCCACAGTTGCCCCTTGCTGGGCATTGCACTCTTTATCTGCCTCTTTCTCTTTCCCATCTCGCCCCCTCACCCCTTGTCTGCAGTATTGCCTGACTTCACCTCCCAAATATGTTTGTACTTGAGTCCTTATCTCAGTGACTTCTGGGAAAACCCAAACTAAGAGAGTTACAGTGATTGGCAGCTCATCACATGAGTCAAATGGGGATGAAGCAGAGTGCCTGGAACTGGTACTTTTGAATACACAGAGTAGTAGCTGTCAACTAAAATATGTGTGTGTTTGTGTGTGTGTGTGTGTGTGTGTGTGTGTGTTGGGGAAAAAAACCCACAGAGCAGCAAACAATGAGAACTTACAGTAAATCACTTCCTATTACACCAACATTTGGGCCTGATATGCCCAGGGGAAGCAGACAGACCTCCCCAGCAGGTTGCTCTGGAGAGGAAAATGTCAGAGGATGTGGGGTCCAGGCTACAGGGAGAGCTGTAATTTACATGAGACAACATTTCCACCATGACTTCATTAATCTTAGGACTCTTCCGCCCCAGCTGAATCCCAGCCAAAAAGTTATCATGGCAGAGAGACATGTCCGCCTCCTCAGATGCTGGCCAGCGGCTGGGCGACTTGGCTTATGTTTGGCGATATTCCCATTAGACAGTTGGGCTTGTGGGATGGCCCATGCATGTGCAGTGATAAAAATACTCTCCTTATCTCTGTGTCTCAGCTGTGGTAACCCTGCTTCTTTCCGTTCGAGTGTATTGGTTTCTAAAGCCAAACTTATTCTATATATGTCATGGGTTGAATTGCCTACAAGCAGCAGTGCTTGAGAGAGGGGTTCAGGTGTATGAAACTCTGAGGGAGTAAAACACACACACCTCTCTAAGGTTGTGAGGGAAACAAAATAGGAAAGATAAAGGAGCCACACAGGGATGGGGCTCTTAGTTTCAGATAAAGTCTAGACCAGGGGTTGTCAAACTATGGCCCATGGACCAAATTCAGCTGCCACCTATTTTGGTAAATAAAGTTTTAAATAAAGTTTTATTGACACACAGCCATGCTGACATAATGTCTATGTCAGCTTTCTTGCTACAAGGGCAGAGTCGAGTCGTCTCTGGACTGGATGGCCTGCAAAGCCTAAGCTATTTACATTCTGGCCCTTTCCAGAAAAAGCTTGCTGACCCCTGCTCTAAACTTGTCTCAACCCATGGGAGCTCTGGAGCCCCCCTTGCTCTATAAAGTTATCCCTACCTTGAGGCAAGGGCTGGTCTTGGTACCCTAGTGTCAGCTGGGCGTTGGTTGTCACCCACCCTGGGTGTTAAGGGTGAGGGACATTAAGCAGATTAAGCCCAGGATGGTGGCTCCCATCAGCCGAGAACAATTTTTTGGATGGTAGGGGCACCTGTGAATTCTGAGCAACTGACACAGTGGCTGGGAAATGGGTACACATGCTGGTAAAGGGGACCTTTCAAGGCACTGCTAGCAACTACTGCCATGTTGATCTGGATCTCCAGATGTGTTTCATGAAGATGGAGGGAACCCTTGCTTCCTGCCTGAAACTGAGCCATAATTCTCTCACCTGGACTCCGTGACTCCCATTTCACTCTTGCCTTCAGTCCGTCCATCCCATTGTTCTCAGGGTGAAGACAGAAACCCTTAACCGCTCAAAGAATAATTCCTGAGAGAAAACTTCTTGAACCTTTTCCCCCATAAATTCCAGTCCCTCTAAGTAGCCAGTATACATTTTGTGTGTTTTTACCTATTTTTTTCAGTCTTTGCAAACCACAGCACACAAAAATATGCAGATTTTCTTTTCTTTAAACCAAACGCCCTGTTATGCGCATTACTTTGACATTTGCTTTTTTTGCCTTAACAATATAAACCATAAGAAACTCTCCAGTCTGACGTGTATAGTTAACTGATATTGAACTCATTTTTTAACAGCTGAATGATAGCCCATCATATGTGTGTACATATTATGTGCCTAATACAGATGTACAATAATTTAAGCATTCCTACATTGATAGGAGTTCAGGTTGTTTCTGTGTGGTTTTTATTTTTCACTTTACAAACCATGGTGCAAAGAACAGCTCTGAACAAATATCCTCACATTCTGTTGCTTGTAGGCTGAAGGCTCCATCCCTAGAAGTGGTATTATTTGGTCAACATACACATGCATTTTAAATTTCCATACACGCTGCCAGATTCCTTTCTGCAGATACAGCAAATCATATGTCCACCATGAGTTTATGAGACTGTCCAGTTTCCAACATCTTTGCTAGATTGGCGTCCTTCAGTCCTAATTTTTGCCAATCTCTTGGCAGGGGAGTGGCCTCCCGTTGTCCTGACTTGCATTTCCTTGACTGTTATTGAAGTTGGTCATCTTTTTATATGTATATTGCTTTGATAAAAGTAGTCCCCGCAGTGATAGGACCTTATGTTAATCTGGGGGGAGATGGAAGTGTTCTTGGGGAATCCTTTGCTCTTTACCCATCCATCCTCAGGTGCTCTCCAATGCAGAGTTGGTTGTTGCCGATATACCTGCCCATCCTCGGCTGCCCTCCCTCTTGTGTCCCCAAAGGGCGTGGAGTTTTGGTCTCAAGGGACGTGGCCATGGTGGGAGTGGGTAGAAGGTCCTGCCCCATTGGTGACCATCTCCGTCTGTTCTCTTCACTTCTAGACACCACCCAGATGAACAACGCAGTGCCCACCTCCCCTTTGCTCCAGCAGATGGGCCATCCACATTCCTACCCCAGCCTGGGCCAGATCTCCAACCCCTACGAACAGCAGCCGCCTGGCAAAGAGCTCAACAAGTACGCCTCCTTGAAGGCTGTCGGTAAGTGCTGTTTTGTTTCTTCTCTCTCTCTCCTGTACTTTTCTGTTCCTTCTAGATTTCCTTATCCCCTATTTTTTTTCTACTCCTTTTTCTGTCTTTCTTATCTCATCTATCTATCACCTATCTATGTATCTATCATCCATCATCTATCTATCCATCTACTATCTATGCATCATCTATCTATCCATCCATCATCTATCTATCTATCATCTATCTATCTTTCAAAATTTCCAGATGTAAACATTTCTGGTGTTGGGGGGTGGGGGGGGAGCCTGGAGCTCCTATTACCTGAGTTCTTATCAAGTGCCAGACATTGCATTGGCCCTTTTATAGACACTGTCTTATTTTCTCATAGCGCTCCAAAGAGGAAGGCATAAGTATTGCCCCAATTTTCAGATTAGGAAAACTGAGACTCGGGGAGGCTAATTTAACTTGCTCCCATTCAAGCAGCCTGTGGGCAACTTGAACTTGTGTTTTTATCGCTGCAGAACCTGTGCTCCTGCTGCTCTCTTCCCACAGCCCTGGGTGGGTTGGGGTTCAGTCCATTCCCTCGATTTGTACATGAGGGAGTCTGACAGTGACCCAGGTTCCTAAACAAATGACTCATGGCCCCGTTCTATAGGATGGAAGCAGCACCCGCAGCAAAGTCAAGCTTTGGGGCGGGCAGAAGACTCCCAGACCCCATATCCTAATTTTGTTACAAACTCAGGACAGAAACCAAAGCACAGACATGATCACATGTCTAGGCTGCTGTCGGAACCACGGTCTACAGACATCAGATTCATAAAACAAGCACGTTGGTGCCCAACAGAGGGCCAGACACATACTTGGAGCTTAGCGTTCGAACCAGAAGTCCATCTTTAGGAATTCCTATTCCTCAATCTCCCACGATTTCCAGATGGAACCATTTGAAGAGGGCTTGAGGGGTGCTTATAATTCTGAGGGCACAGGTTGTGCTGCCTAAATTCCAAGCCTCGTAGGACTTTACATAGTAATCTCCCACGTTTCCTGTTGAATTTCTCCACCCACCTCAACCCTCATCTACACCCATGACCACAGATTTCTTCTATTCCGTATTGTGTGTTTGCAGAGCACATACATCCTAAACGTGTTCAGATAAACTCAGATGTTACTAGGAAGGGAAGGGAGCTGTTGCCTAGGAGAGAAAGAGTCAGGGCATCTGTGCCAATGTAACTGCAGAAGCCTTCATGCACTGTTCAGTGGCCCACCTCCCTTTCTGAGCCTTGCACTTAGGTGATGAAGAGCATCTGCTGTTATACTTGATTCTTGTTTTGCATTAAAAAAAATCCACCCAGACGTCTTTTTCTTTTTGAACTGGTCCTATTACCCAAAACAACTCATTTCTTCAACTTAGGCCCAGTGTTTCCTTCCCCCTCAACACCCAATAGCTCTTTGGGTAAATCATAAATGGATCTTCCAACAGAATTCCTTGATTCTGTCCAGCATTGACTCAGGGCTTCTTGGTATAGCAAATGTTTGCAGTGCATTTGGAATTAAACTTGCAGTCTGAAAGTTTATTTGACACTCCTTGAGTAACACTTTCTTCCACAAAGCCGGGACTCCTGAAATGTTTGTTGAATGAAGGAATGAGCTTGTCTTTGACAAGAATCAAAGAATAGCTTAGTTGGAAGGGAGCACCCCTATATCTTGTAAAAACTCTGAAGGGTCTCACTTGGGGTACCCTCCTCGATCCTGGCTGTGGTTGATGTGACCCTCTTCTTCTTGGTCCTTCTTTTCTGACTATTACGGGAGTTCACAAGCTTTATCTGAGTCACTGGTCCTGTGAGGTCCCGTGAGGGGCAGACTGAGCGAATGCATGACCCGATGGGTTACCCAGGAGTCCAGAGTCTGCCTGCCCAAATGAAATGCAAATCCCATAATAAACATTATTTCAAGGGTTCTCTATTAAGGCATAATGTGACTGTGCTGTGAATGATGAAATGCATTTCATTAACAAAATCATTACCACCCAGTAGAGAAGTTGTTTAAAAAATGGTTTGCTGTAGAAAGCTCTGCAGTCTCTGATAACCAGACTCATTTTCTAAAAATTTCAATTCAGTAAATAAGGGGAGACTTGGACAGCCTTTAGTGTTAACTGCCAAGTTCAAAAATACCTCTGGAAAATCAGTGTTCTCTTGGAGACTTTAATATTCAGAACATCGAGTGGGTTGGTCACCAAAACCCCCTGACCTCAGCTTCTTTGTGTGAAAAACGAAGAACCTGAACTCTCTAGTTTCCAAGCTCCATTCTAATTTTAAAATTGGAAAATTAAACAGTTCTACTCATTCTAGTCATTAGAATACCCGTGGACCATTAAATGTGTCTCCTTCATTCACTACCAACTCTGGGGAGAAAAGGGTGGGAATTATTGGTAGTTCCTGAGATAAATTCTTGCCAAACAAGACTTCCCATCTATTTAATTTAATTTGATTTGATTTAATTTAATTAATTAAATCAAATTAATTTTTAAAATCAATTTTTTGATTTAATTAAATCAAATTAATTTTTATTTTATTTATTTAATTTTATTTTTGTTGTTTGCTTGTTGAAATCACACTCATTCATGTTTAAAGAGAGCTCCTTTCTTTCTATAATTCAGGGATTTGGGAATGTAACATCTGGTCCTATATAGCATGTGACTACAGAACGGTCTCCGTTCCCAAGGAGTTCATTGGCCAGTTATTGTAAAATGTTAGCATACACTAGGGAAATGTAAGAGGCTAAACCTCACTGTACTCTGTACAAGAAGGAGTGATGAAGTTGAATGATTATTTGTTCAACGCTTTCATCCGTCCTGCAGACATTTAATCTGGTGTCCCTTGATTGTAGGTCCCACTGAGGCATGAACCAAGTCCGTCCCTTTCATCGATGTATCCCCAGCATGTAGCACCATGAAGGGATCTTTTCTCTTTTTTTTGAACTAGTATTTTTATTCATTTCAAAAGTTCTTCCCTTTTTTCCTTTCTTTACCTTTTCCCATCCCCCACCTGCCATTTCAACCATGTAGAGCTATGTGGGAAAATTGGTCTCAGCAGAGCACCAGAGAACACAAGCATCAAATATCGCCTTTGGACTATGTAATTAAAAAAAATCTTGTTTTATCCATAACTCAAATATTATTTTAAGCATTTAGTCCATGTAATAGTAACAAAATAAATGCTCACTTCAGTGTTTTCAAAATCACTCCAGAACTCACCCTCGGCTCTTCTTCTCCTTGGGGTGAATAAACTTGGGGGTCTGTATTTGGTGATCCACTGACATCTGCAGAGGTCTGACATGTTCTAAAACTGCATGATTCCTGGCTTTTTCCTCCTCTTCTCTGCCGTCTTCCACGAAGGGTAAAGCCCACCTCATCTCTGCTGGCACAGGACAAATCGGTTATTGCTTCTGTGGCCTGTGATCACTCATGAAGGGATCTTAATAAGCCCTCCCAATACATATTTGTAAAACCACTGAATAATACCATGTGACAGACACCACCCCCATCATGTCAGGAGCATGAGATCATCAGCAAGATGGTGGCATATAGCACTGCCCCTGCAGTTGGTCAGGACTGAGTTTAAGATCCAGTTCATACGTTTATTGCAGAAATTACTCAACCTTCCAGGTCTCAGTTACCCCATGTGTACAACGGAGATAATAAAAATATCCAACTAATTGTCTATTGGCAAGATTTGATGATACACTGCAGGGAAAGTGCTTACCCTGGTACATGGTCAGCCCTCAATCAATACTGCCCCATATGAAAGTCTCCAGACCAGAATTGTTTGTTGGTCATATTTTTCCTTGAATTTCCAGATACACTGGTACCTTGATTAACATGCAATTGGTAGATTTCACTTTGAAGGAAATAGAAAGTTGGGTCCATATCTTCACTCTAGTTTGATGGGAAAGATGTACCTGAAAGCTAACTCACTTTGGGACTCTGATAAAACAAACAAGCAAGAAGCAAACAGCAGATGACTTTTCTGAGTTGTGCTTAGGGCCAGCAAAGAGGCGGCCCAAACCTCTTCACTCTCCCCGTCAATAGCCTGGACAGTGAAGGTCCATATGCCCAGAGCTATGACTCCTACAATCCATCAGAGAAAGATTCTGTTTCACTCCATTAACTCTCCTTACTGAGTCAGAAATGTGGGTTTAAACATTTTCTAAGTATTTTCTAAAGTCAAGAAGTGTGCGTTGTTCTCGACTGAGCCAAACTGTAACCTGAAAATTCAGTTAAGCACACAAATCCTCTGGCCTGAGCCACCTGTGGATAGGTGGTTACAATGCAAGGACCCGCTTTATGGTTCTTCATGGGTCAATGTTTGCAAAGACAGTTGTGAAAATCTCCCGAAGGGTCACCTGATGATTCGGAGATGGGTGATTCCTGCCTCCAGAACTGGGAAAAGACCGCTCTGTTATGTAGTTCCTGATGGGCTTTGCAAGTGGAAATTGACGGCATGTTGGCATTTAGCTCCTATTGGCCCCGTGTCTAGTTTTTCCTCTAAGTGTCTTGAGAGTTTAAATCCTCAGCTGCTAAAGGTTCCTGACCGCATGCCCTTCAGATGCTTTAGTGCAACTTACGCTGCCCAGCTAGAGAAAGAGACAGGAAGTAACAGCATTATTGATAAAAGGCTGTGCCTTTTTTTTTTTTAATTCAAGAATTTAATAAGAAAATATTTTCTCTGTTGCTATTTGACACTCTATGGACTATTTTCCCAGTACCATGTTACATTTTCCAGTAGCACTTTTTACAACCACAGCAACAATGCACTTAGCTGTGGCAGGAATTCTTTTTTGCTCTTTCTGTAGGAATCATGTGTGAAAACCCTACGTGATGCCTAAGCCCCTCAAATGTGAATTAACCTCTGCTAGTTTTTCTTTTGTCATTGTTATGGAGGAAAGTGAGCTAGTATCATTGACCCAAACAGCACACCTCTGAAGGAGGTATCAGTCCCAAGGTCAAAAGATGGGGAAACTGAGGCTTGGTATAGTTAAGTAATTTTCCCAAAGTCACACCCAAAGAGCCAAGACCCATATTTGGGATAGCCTGATTCAGGTCATCTTCTTCCCACGAAACGATGCTGTCTCTCACAGAGCAATTTCTGGCACCAGAGGTTATAACCAGGCCAAAATAAAAAAAAAAAAGATTGAAAAGGCCCATTTTCCTCTTTGTGGGGGAGGACTTACTAAGCTATGAATTGTTTTCTTTGTTTGAAGGTAAAAGTTTTCTCATGATGCTGAGTACAATTGAGGTATAACATGTTTAAGGTGCATTACAGTTGAGGTATAATTTCTTATGAATAGTATACTACTCAGATTGTAATTTCACAATAGTGTGACTACTGAAAATATACATACACTAGGGTCATCAGCATCCCAGTAAGGATAAGAAATATTTTCCTCTCCCAGAAAGTTCCCTCATGGCCGCTTCCTCTCAATGCCGTAGGCCCATCCTCTTTACATAAGCATTTAATTTTTCACCCAAAAAATATTTATCTAATGTCCATTAGTGTCACCAAGCCCATAATGGGGCCTTGCTATATATTTGGTAGCTTGTGTGCCATCTTATTAACTGCCCTTATTAGCTTTGGATTTACGAAACAAAACTTGTTACTGTCTTGCCCTGTCTTAGATAGTGGGGACAGAGGTGACCACAGCTTGTTTCCTGCCTTCAAGGCAGTCGTGGATTTGATTTGGGAGCAAACGGCTTCCTTGGGCTTAGTGACTCAGTGACTCGGTCAGGCACGTGTCCACCCCGCACAGGAAGATCTGGGGCCGCATCACTATTCCCAGATGTCAACGATCCTGGCTCAGAGGGAGAAGAAGCATGAAGGCGTCCCAGGCGGGTCCCACTTAATTTTAAGTTCGTCACTCTTCACCTGTTATTCCAATTTCCCCTCTGTTGCTAGTGATGAGGGTGTAGCGCTCATATCCGCAGGGGGAGCGTGGCAATTTGAGCATCCTTTGGCACGCCTGGGAGGCCAACCAGAAATGTTTAAATGGGGCCGGATCTGTGCTCTGTAATCATTCAGATCACAGACTGTTCCCTCCATCTCTTCCCAGCTGGCAGCCTGATAAATCTCTGGAAATTGTGCAGAAACGTTGAGGACTTGGTTTTTCCAGGTAGATTCCTAAGAAAGGAAACTGGAGCTAGTAGCGCACGCTGATTGGTCAGGCCGCCAGCCAGTGGGCAGAGGCTGCTGCTTAGGCACGTGCGCAGGTTTGCCTCGGTTTGAGTAAAACCCGATCTTACAGAGAGGGTCTGTCGAGGAGCGGGGTAGGCTGTAGCCATAGTCATTCTCACCATCCTTTACAAAAGGGTCACTATGAGGTTCTCCTAATAATAAGAGATTCCCCCAGGGCCCATCCAGTACCTCTAAAATGGAATTCAATTTAGAGAAACTGATTTATAATCAAAGTCCCAGGCATTATGGGATTCTCAGATAACAAGTTTGATTCCTTTAGCATTGAGGGGAATTTCCTTACCTCAGGAAGAGTGACCCCGTGGAGAACCTTGAATTCATTCATTCATTCAACAGTATTTTTCAAACACAGACTGTGTGCTAGGCACTGTGAATGTGGGGTCTCCACTCCACCCAGCCTGCCACCCAGCATTTAAAGTTGCAGTCAGCAGAGCCTGCCCCGACCTTGAATTTGGAGCTAATGATGCTCCCCCCACCTTTTTAGCATGGGGATTGCAATAAAAGAGGATCAAAATTTATCTCTTGTCAACAGAGCGTTATTAGCCAAAGTGACCTCATGTAACTAAAACTTTGCTTTCTTTCTTAGAGGGTTGAAATTTAGAGCCACCTAGGAATTCTCTCCCTCCCTGAAAACATCTAGGCTTTCTTCAGGGGAACCTCTCTTGATCCTGTGTTGGGTATTATCTTAATCGTGCTTCAGGGCCTTGCGGAGAGAAGTGTTCACATAATCGTAATTGCGCGTTTGGTCCCTCGCCCTGTTTCCCGGTCCCCTGAGACCTGCGCCCCTTGGAGGCTGCAGCTGGGGTGCCTGCAGAGCATCTGGGCGTTGAGGGCACAGCACACATGGGAAGCCCGTGAACAGATAGATCAGCATCTCTCCATTGTTGTTTTTTTAGGAAGTTCTGAGGGTGACTGGACAGTGGCGACACTTAAGTCACCGAAAGGTACCGTATGGCTTTTTCTAGCTCTTTTGTCCAGGTGTTGTTGGATTTGGCATTAATCCATGAAGGCGCAGAGAATCCTGGTGTCTGTGTGCACACATGTGTCCGCGTTGGGTGGACCTGCGGGTCCGTCTGAGTTCCAGTGTGTAGGTGTTGTGTGTGTGTGTGTCTGCGCGCCTGGGGTGGCATGTCTGTGCTCCGGGCTGTTGTTGAAAAGTGTGCCACTCCTCACTTCCCAATGTTCATTGCCTGAAGGAAAATGTCACTATCAGAAACCATCCCAGGTAAGACATCCAGGAGACGTTTTTTTTCTCAGAAAACTGTGCAGGCAAATGGCAAAATGTAAGGTAAATTAATGCAGGGGGAAAAACACAAATTGTGAGGGAGAGATAAACAGAGTCAGGTTGTTGGCCCGGGGTCTTGGGAATGATTAGCCTTTTGGGGAACAGATGCTATTTTCAACTTTCCTGGCTACCATGGTGAGCATCAAAAGTTGGTCCCCTTGAGTCTGTGCGTTAACTAGCTGGGTGACTGGGCTAGGTGGTGGCTATAATTTATTAACCCCCTACTATGTGCCAGACAGAGGGCTGGGCCCTTTATGTCATTTTGTCCTTGAACTCTCCGATGACCCAGCCATGTATGTGTTGTCCTTCCCCTTCAGAGTCGAGGACATGGGCCTCTGAGCGAGGCTAGCTCTTGCTTGTCTAAAGTCATATAGCTGCTAAGTGATGAAGCTGAATTTGAACCCATGTCTGCCTGACTCTAATGCTTAGGTTATTTCCCACTGGGGTATGATGGGAATGGCTATTTTCCAGAACAGACTGGAAACTCAGTTCTCTTCTTTCTTCACTCCTTATGCTTTGTCGGATGTGGTAGTTGGGAGGATGTAGCTGACCCAAGCAGGTGAAGGTCAAACCCTTTAGTGACCTTGAACTGGGAGAAGTTAGAAGATATTGCAGGGCTGTAGGTAAGATACTGGTAGGGCCATTTTGCCTTCTCAAAAGACAGTTCTGGTTTCTAAGTGGAGACTGGATTGGGGGAGGGTGGGCTGGAGTTGAAGTCACCTTCTGGAAGACTCTTGCAGTCATCCAGGTGGGCAGTGCCCTGAACTGGGGTGGGTAGAGGATGAAGAGAAGAAAATAGAGCAGAGGGGTAATGAAGAGACTGCAGAAGGTAGTGAGTGCGTGGGAGTGCAGAGGACGGAGCCGTGGGCCACCCTGTGGTTCTCAAGTTTGAGCCACTTCAGTGCATATCAGCATCTCCTGGAGGAGTGTTAAAACCTAATTCCTGGGCCCCACCCCAGAGCTTCTGATTCACTAGGTGTGGCCAGAGGAGCTGAACTGCTAACAGGTTCCAAGGTGATGCTGATGCTGCTGGTCTGGGGACCATACTTTAAAAACCACTGCAGTAGAGAAATCTTGCTGGGAAACTAAGACTGTTTGATTGGGTCTCCAAGCATCTTTCTGTGGGTTGAGGGTTCTGAAGAGGGAAGTTTGACCAGAGTCCCAGAGGCTCCGAAGCAACTTGAGCTCTGGGGCGGGGTGGAGGGGAATGAGGAGTGTCACCCCATATTCCAGAATTGGGAGTGAGAGCTTTAGACCCTCGTGTCTAATGAGAACCCCTTGTTACCCAGTTGTTGCCTTGAGAGAGGCAGATTTTTTGGGTCTGCATTAGATAATAAGTATTCACATGTCAACATCCATTTTTAGAAATGTAAACAGTTTGGAACATGACAGACCTGCTAATTTGAGGCATAAACTTTTTTTTCCTTCCCTTGTGAAAAACAAAGCCATTACGATTCCCATGACAACATTTAGAGGCAGTCAGCATCCCTGTCTTTATATCAGCCTGTTGTTGTCTGATGCATTTAGAAAATATTTCAGGTCAGGTCAAAAGCAAGGGCTTAGAGGCTATTTTTCTCCTCAAACCAGGCTAATTTCCCCTCTCCTCCTAAATGCATCTGTATTTATCCTGCTTTGTCTGGGGAAGAGAAAAGGGGTCCCAGAGAGGGGAGGCCCAAGTTCCTCTGGGGTCACTGATTTTCCCTATTGTTTTCTACTCGACCTCCAGACCCTGAATCTACATGAGGCATGATAACAAGGTCAGGGGGGTTGTACACCCTGCCACCTTCTTGAAAGAGAGGTATCAGCAGAGTGTGATGGACTTAGCCTCAGACACACCTGAGTTCTGATCGTGGTCCCGTCACTGGTACTCTTGTTACTTTCTCCAAGTCATTCAACCTCTCTGAGCCCCTCTTTTTGATCAACAAGTTGGAGACAACACTATCACCTCCCTCCTAAGGTTGTTGTGAGGACGATGTGAGGTAACATGTACAACACATGTCACAGTGCCTGGCATGTCAAAAGTGATAAACACATGAGGTTGTAACTGGTATAATTATTACTATTATTATCAGGTGAGCAAATTAAAGCTCTGAAAAATCTCATGGTTAAGAAAACTGTCAAACTCTGTATAGCCCATCATTTCCCAAATACTTTTGACGTCTGATCTCTTTTCTCTATGGAAAACCAGTTCACAGCTTGAGATCCAGTTACTGGAATGTTGCTAGGAACCCACTTTGGGAACACAGGGCATGGACAGAGGGATGGGTGTCCCTTGGGGAGGTTGGATAAAGAAGCAGTAGCTTCAAAGGAGAAAGGGCTAGGTCCCTGAAGATACGAGTTCCCTGCTTCCACCTGCATTGGTTATAACTCTCTTGGGAGGGGAATCCTATCTGCCACGAAATGGCAAACAAATCTTAGCGGTTTGCACTATCCATTTTTCACTACCTGAGGTTTTCCAGGAAAGTCTCCCCCTAGTGGTCACTGCTGTAGGTCCACGTGCCCAGCCCTGTGGACTCCTGGAATAATTGTTTAATACCCAGGATGGAAGAAGACACCACCACCTCAATCCCAGTGGACTCCCCTAACCAGTATGAACACGTATCATGGAAATACATTTATTTTGCAAAACGAATCTTTGAACCTGATCTGTCCTTAGTGTAGCACGCCATTGGAGCCTGGAACTTGGGGGAAACTTCTAGCATAGTGCTGTGATTTCATCACTCTAGCTCTGACTAGAATCAAGTTGTGTGGTCTTGCCCAAGCCAGTCACATGCTCTGGACTTTCATTTCTACCATTTCCAAAATGGAGGAGATGATAGTATTCACATTCTATCAGGTTTGGGGGAGTAATTTTATGAGACAATGCAAATAATACCCTTCCATGAAGCAATGAAGAAAATACACTTTTTCACCCTTTATGCTTCTACAGATGAGGGAACTGAGTTCTCTTGAGATAAATGAGATTGCCAACACTCACACAGGGCATCACACCCAGGACCAGGACCCAGAACTCAAAGAATGGCTTAAGACCCCAATGTTCATAGCAACACTATTTACAATAGCCAAAACATAGAAACAACCTAAATGTCCATCGACTGATGAATGGATAAAGAAGATGTGGCACATACACACACACACACACACACACAATGACATACTACTCAGCCATTAAAAAGAATGAAATAATGCCATTTGCAGCAACATGGATGGATCTAGAGATTGTCCTACTAAGTGAAGTGAGTCAGACAGAGGAAGACAAATACCATATGATATCACTTATATGTGGAACATAAAAAAAATGATACAAATGAACTTATTTACAAGACAGAAATAGACTCACAGACATAGAAAACAAACTTATGGTTACCAAAAGGGAAAGGCGAGGGGACGGACATATTAGGAATTTGGAATTAACAGATATACACTACTATACATAAAATAGATAAACAACAGGACCTATTGTATAGCACAGGGAACTATATTCAATATCTTGTAATAATGTATAACATATTTCTTTTATACATAATTCTTAGTATATATTAAGACATATTCTTAATAACATAATTCTTTTATACATTATTAATAATGTATAAAAGAATCTGAAGAATATCTCTCTATCTATCTGAATCACTTTGCTGTTCTCCTGATCATTGTAAATCAGCTATACTTCAATTAAAAAAAAAAATCAGTCTTTAAAAAAAAAGAATGGCTTAAGGACTTGACCCAGAATCGTGGGAGATGCTTTTTACCAATGTCCATCCCGGGCCTACCTACTCCTATGGGCCTGGAACCTCTGGATTTTTCACTTTCCATTTTTCATTTTTTCACTTTAAAAATGCACCTCCTGGGTCATTTTATGTGCATTCAACTCTGGACCTACATTTTCCTAAGACCCAATCCTAGATACAAACACAGCTTACCCCAGAGCACCAGTTTTCGCATGCCAGCATTCGTCATGTATTCCAAAAATACATGAGTATTTTTGCTGTTTTCTTAGTTGGGGTTTGATCTGGGGGCTATAGCTGGAAGGTAAGAGCATTGGAGGTGGACGATCTTGGATTTGGTATCCTGCTCTGCCACTTATCAGCTGTGGCAGAGTCAGTTGGCAGCCAAATTACTCAGTGTCTCTGGGCCTTAGTTCTCATCTGTCACATGGAAAAAAAGGATATTGCCTCATCACCTCCCTTTACGAGGGTTTAAATTAGATCATGTAGGTGAAACGGCTAAAAACGGTGTCTAGTACATGGTAAGCACTCAAGAAATCCTAGTTCTTTCTTTCTTTTGAGAAAATTGATGTAGCTCGGTGATAAATATTCATCCAAGAGATGCTACAGAAGCACAGAAAGTATGTGATTTGGGCTACAGTTCTGTCGGAGGGTACACAACCTGGGGAAGGACTCACTTAAAAGTAGCCTTAAAACATTACTTCATAAAAGTCAGGCTTTTGCAACTTTCTGACTTGGGTTATTGGTTTGTGGGTGAGCAGCAGGGTACAGAGCAGGTGGAGGATAAGGAAGTGATTTTTTTTTTTTTTTAATAAAAATCAAATCCTACCAGCTTCTGAGTTCAGCCTCTTTGGAAAAGCATACAGCAAGCACTGGCATTTTGATGAGCTTCCTTGGGAACCCATAGGGCATGAAGTGAGCCTGTGGAGAGAGTTCTCTGCTTTGCAGAAAATGCCATTGCAGCAAGATAGCAATAGTACTATATATAAAGTAGATAACTAATAAGGACCTACTGTATAGCACAGGGAACTCTATTCAGTACTCTGTAATGACCTATATGGGAATAGAATCTTAAAAAGAGTGGATATATGTATATGCATAACTGACTCAATTTGATGTACAGCAGAAACAAATACAACATTGTAAATCAACTATACTCTAGTAAAATTTTTTAAAAAACGTGTGTCCCTCTGAGGCTAAGCTGGCTAGATATCATTCATGCTAAATATCCCCCAAATCTTGCATGGTACCGCCATCACATAGTAGACACTAAACATACATTTTATTAATAAATTATTAATTGAAGCTGAGCATCGCATTTGAAGGGAATCCTGTTGTCTTTTCTAAAGAGGCCCTGGGAAATAGAAAAATCAACCAGGTGGAAGCGGGGGGTGGCCTGTGTTTAGATCCAGTGCTGCTTCTGTTCCGTTGGGTGTCCTTGTGCCCACAGCTCCAGTTGCCTCTCCTATAAATGGAAGGCTGGGATCATTGATCTCATTGGTCCCTCTATCTCCATAAGTAAAGATCCCAGGCTTTGCTATGATTGGCTTGCCTTGTCATGTGGCCACCTACCTCTGAACAAATTGTTATGATGAGGGCAACGACATGGGTTGTTTGTAGTCATTGGGGAATGGTTAGGGGGTGAAGGAGTGGAGGGGTATGTCATCCAAACCATTTGGATTAAGAGTAGGGAAGGGCTTCCCTGGTGGCACAGTGGTTGAGAGTCCGCCTGCCGATGCAGGGGACACGGGTTCGTGCCCTGGTCCAGGAAGATCCCACATGCTGCAGAGCAGCTGGGCCCGTGAGCCATGGCCGCTGGGCCTGCGCATCCGGAGACATGGATCCCCACCTGGAAATTAGGGCTCTTCCTGGGAGTAGGGTGAGTGAATGATTGGCATTTGTATCAGTTATCCATTGTTACAATGATGCTGCATAAGAAACAACCTCAAATCTCACGGCTTAAACTTATTTAGCTCAGCATTTATTGAGATCAGAGGTCTATGTGCCAGTGATTTATCCTGATGCAGGAGGTTCTTCTAGTCTGAGCCGAGTTCACCCATATGACTTGGGGTTGGATGGATGCTGGCTGATGTAGGCTGGTTTCAGCTGGAAAGACTGGGTGACTTGGTTCTGCTCCAGGTGTCTTTTATCCTTAGAGAAGGTAGCCCAGACATGTTTTCATGATGGGGGCAGAGGTGAAAGAGAGCAATCAAACACCAGCAAGCACTTTTCAAACTTCTGTGTGTGTCATATCTGCTAACCTTCATTAATCACATGATGAACTCAGAATCCAGTGGTGGGGAAACAAGATCCTCTTTTTTGGGAGGTGAGTTTCAAAGTCACATAAAAAGAGTGTGGATACAAGGAAGGGGGGAAAATGGAGGTCCTTCATGCATTCATCTAACACAGAGTCCCAAATCTTATCATTATCTACTTTGAGATGGTCCTTTGCACATTGGAAGGAAGTACGTAGGATTAAGGAGAGTTAACTTTTATTTCCTCCCTTTAAAAAACCACCAGTTATATAAAATTTTACCAGTTCAGAGGTTGATCGTAAGACAAACTATGCAATGAATTTCTGAGAAGAAATATCTCCATCTATGGAGCAGCAGTGCAGGATGAAGGGCAGTGAAGGAGTGCACAGTTTCCAACCAGGGTCCTTCAATGCAGGGGGCTCTGGGGTCAGCCTTGGATGGAGCATGAGTCCAGCCACCTTTGTTCAATAGCCTTTCAGAAAGTGGTGACTGCCCAACAGGACTGCCTAAGGCAAGAGACACAGGGCTTAAGGTTTCATAGGTCCATTGGCAGTGAGATCTTCACAGAGGGCTCCCTGCAGCCACAACAAAGGGGCTGATCGTGCAGCTGGATAGCTTTGATGCAAAGCCCAAGCCAGGCACTGTTTCAGAATCATCATCAGCAAAGGCAGCAGTGCTTTCTTTTGGGACCCTCAGGGCTAAGATAAAAAAGGGCCAGGATTCCATTCTCCCCTTTCCAATTTTCTCTCTTAGAGAAATAAACCTTCAGGAAAGACGTGTGGCCCTGTAGAAACAGCCAGGAGTCCTGGCTTTAATTAGAACCTGGTTCAAATGTGATTTTCCCTCCTTGTGTCTCTACAGTGAGGCCCAGAACCAGGTGAAATGGGGGCTAATTTGCCATAAAGACAAATCTTCCCACCTCCTCCTGGCTCTCTCCTGCCTGGAAGCTAGGCTTTTTCCCTGCCTTTCTTGTTTCTGCCTGCTGAGACAACCGCAGGAGCCTGTGCAGCTTCATAACATGTATTTCAAAAGAAGGGAGAAATACCTGGGTATTTTTTTTTTTTATCATGAACTGTTTCCCCTTTTACTGTTTCATTCAGCTCATGATGGAGAGAAAAAAAGTAGAGACCCAGAAAACACTCCCATGTAAATAAAAGTTCAGCACTGTCCTAGTGAACCAAAAGGCCTCACAAATACGGTGGCTTAAGAGAAAGAAGTATATTTCTTTCTCGTGTAATAGCCCCAGAGTGGGTGGTCCAGGTTGGTGGGGCAGCTTTACTCTAAGCTGTCACTCAGGGACCCAGGTTCCTCCAACATTGTTGCTCTGCGGCCACCTACTGTATTGTCCTCATCTGCATTGTTATAATTAGTTGCTGTCCTGGCCTATGGGAAGGGGGAGAGAGGACACCCAGGGCAACCAATTTTATTTTAAGTAAGTTGAAGTGGAAACTGGATGCATCACTTTTGCTAACAGTCCATTGGTAAGAGATTAGCCATGTGGCCAAATTTAGCTTCCAAGAAGGCTAGGGAAATCTAGCTCAGGATTAGGTGGCCATGTGCCCGAGAAAAAAGGTGGAAGAGATCTGGATGACAAGTAGCAGTCTCTTACAGTATCATGTCAGATGGGGTATACGTTTAAGGAGCCTACTGTGTGCCAGGCATAATGGTTTGTGCTTTCACACTTTGTCACTTGTTTACTTCTCTGCTGCACTTTGCAAAGTAGATCTTCTTATCCTCACTTTATTTTCTGACAATGACAGCAGTAGCAGCTGCTATCTAATGAATACCTACCGTGAAGCAAGGACATTGGTACTTTACATTATACAAGATAGTTTACATGGTTCTTTTGAATACCATAACCCCATACCACATAGGCATTGTTATTTTATTTTCCATTTTATTGGTGAAGCTTAGAGAACTTAGGTAACTTGCTTAAGGTCTCCAGCTTATAAGTGGAAGAGTTGGGATTTTAACTCAGGTCCATCTGCTCTTCAAGTTCATGCTCTTTCTACCATATTCTAAAGAAGATTTTACAGTCACAGAATTCTTCCAAACTCCGCTATCTGCTGTATAAACAAGTTGCACTGAGTCCTGCACGCTCTCAGCTTCACTAATCCTTCTTTCTCTCTCAGCATGCTCAGATCTTATTGCTGACGTCTTGCCTTCCAAGGCTCTACTGTGGCCGTCAAGAGCTCAGTGTAGGATTCAGGAGCAACACTTGGAATACTTTGTCATCATCAAAAGTGATCGCTGCTCTCTGAGTGGTGGGGAGGGGAGAGTGGAAGCACAGGGAAGAGAATACTGGTGAATATCGCAAAATGGGATCCCCCTACATGGTCATGGAGGGAGTCGGTGTGATGTAGCGTGAAGAGACCGGGCAACCACACCTACCTCATTGGCTTGGGGTGGGGTGGGGAGCCAACTAGATGAGATGATACCTGTAAAGCACCTGGATGGTGCCTGGCTGGAGTGGTGACGAAGCTTCAGGCTCCTCCCAGTTCTAAGAGAAGCATATAGCACCTTATCCAACCCAGTCCTTTAACAGGAAGCCACTTTTTGTTGGTAACTGGTCAGCACTCCCGCCAATGCCAGTGCATCTCAGACGATGCAAGACCCATACTCTTGTAATGCAGTAGCCAACTGAGTGCTGTGAGCCTGGCAGGGGGAGTCTCTCATGACACCCCGGCTCCCTTCTCTTGCGCCACTTTAAGGAAGAAAAAGGTAAACATATATTGCCTCCAGGGGGAGTTTGAGACTTCATGAAATTTCCAGTTGTGACATTTTGATGTCTCCTCTTGTGAATAAGATTTACATGTATATCTCAATCCCTGATGCTTTGAGAGGAGGAATCAAGAAAAGTGTTTTCTCCTTATAATTCTCACTCTGTCCTCCACCTTCTTTAGTTTTGGGGGAATGTTTTCCTGCAGATAGAAACTTGTTAAGGAAACAAGAGTTTCTTCTATAAGGCAGGCAGATGGTTAAATAGATGGTGAATGTTGTCACACATTCGTAAATTTCAGGATACTTGGAATTCAGCCGGGTGTCAAGGGTTCAGATCCCAGCACTGTCACTTGGACAAGTTGCCAAAGCTCTCCTGCTTCAGTTTCCCCATTTATAAAATGAGACCAATAATAGCACCTACCTCATTAGGATATTGAGAGGATTAAAGGGGGTAGCAAATGTCCATTCCTTAGCCGGGTGCCTGGAGCAGAGCACGCACTTAATAAGGGTGAGCTCTTACTCAGGTTACACTGGGTGAGCTGGGAAGGGGGCGTGTCAGCACAGCCTGCTGCTGGATCCAAGCGGTCTCTTTAACCAATCCCCGCGCCCTGCGCCTGACTCCATTCTACCTCCCCTGAGCTATGGCTGCGAGAGAACATCCATGCCTCTGCAAGTTTTCAGCCAGGGGTTTGGAGCTGGGCAGCAGCCTGGTTCTCCTGCCCCAGAAGCTCCAGCCCTTCTATCCCTGTAAAGCACAGGTCACGTAGCCTTCTACAGTGTGGACGATGTATTAGTTAGAGAAACAGAACCAGCAGGATATTTGTGTGTGGGTGTGGCAATCCTTGGCATACTTTGCCTTGTGTAGCTGTATCACTCCAGTCTCTGCCTCTGATTTCACATGGCCTTCCTCTGTGTGTGTCTATGTGTCCAAATTTCTTTATTCTTATAAGGACACCAGTCATTGGATTAGGATCCACATTAATCCAGTATGACCTCATTTTACCTTGATTACATCTGTGTGATAGGTACGTAGGATATACTTAATGTATATGTTATATATATATGCATATTATATATGTAGGATATATTATATAGGATATATACGTACAAATATGTATGTATGGAATATATGTATATATGGAGAATTATTGGAAGCAGTTGAATCACACAATTATGGAGGCTGAGAAGTCCCATAATCTATTGTCTGCAAGCTAGAAACCCAGGAGGCTGGTGGTATATTTCCAGTCCCAGGCTGAAGGCCTGAGAACCAAAGGAGCCAGTGTTGTAAATCCCAGGTCCAGGGCAGGAGACTCATGTCCCAGCTCAAGCAGGCCAGGCAGGAAGGGCATGGACCCTCTCTTCCTCTGCTTTTTGTGGTAATCAGTCCCTTAACAAATTAGGTTGGTGCCCCTCTACATTGGAGAGGATCGTGTGCTTTACTGAGTCCACTGATTCAAATGCTAATCTCACCCAGACCCAGAAATAATGTTTAATCTGGACACCCTACGGGCCAGTCAAGTTGGCATATGAAATCAGCCATCAGAGATCAGAAGATGAAGCATCCTGCCCATTTCTAATATTTGAGAGAATGTCATTGGAATCAAACTGTCTCTGGTGCTTTTCTTCCCTTATCAAATGTTTATTATTGTATCCTACTATGTGCCAGGTACTGGGCTAAGATGTTGGAGATACAGTGATGAGCAGAGCAGATATGATGTCTAACCTAATTGGAGCTTACATTCTAGTCAAAGGAGATAGACAATACACAAATAACTAAGAAAAATAATTTCATATATGCAGGCTAAGAACATATTAAAATAGGGAAAGGTGATGAGAGCAACGGGGGTGTTTTCACTGGGTCATCAGGAGGAATTTTCTGAGTGACCTTTGATCAGAGAACCAAATGACAAGAAGAATCCAAAAAGAAGGGTGTTTGGCAGTGAGAACAACAGGGACAAGGTCCAGTGGCTCTGAGATGGTGAAAAGCTTGGCGTGTTCTGGGATAGAAAGGAATCCTGTGTGTGTGTGCTGGATTGAATAGCATCCTCCCCCCATCCCGACCCAAATCTACTCAGAACCTCAGAATGTGCTCACACTTGGACATAGAGTCTTTGCAGATGTAACTAAGTTAAAATGAGGTCATCCTGGATTAATGTGGGTCCTAATCCAGTGACTGGTGTCCGTATAAGAAGAGGGAAGTTTGGACACATAGACACACACAGAGAGGAGGGTCATGTGAATTCAGAGGCAGAGATTGGAGGCAGCTTATGGGAATTCATGAGAATTCAGAGGCAGCTACAGGCAGGGAATGCCAGGATTACTGCAACCACCAGAAGCGAAGAGGAAGAGGCAAAGAAGCATACTTCACTAGAGCCTGCAGAAGGAGCACAGACCTACCGACACCTTGATTTCAGACTTCTGGCCTCCAGAACTGGGAAAGAATAAATTTCTGTTGTTTTAAGTTGCCCAGTTTGTGGTAATTTGCTATGGCAGCCCTAGGGAACTAGTACACTATGTGATGGGTCATAATAAGCGAGGGAGAGATGAGGGTGGGCAAGCAACAGCCAGAGGCCAGGCCATGCCGACCTTCGGGGTCACAGCAAATCATTTGGATTTGATTCTTAAGTGTGATGGGAAGATTAATCGCTCTATTTCAATATATTCTTGGACCAAAGGTAGGGACAAATTGGGAATTGTTGAAAGCTTAGGGTGGGACCTTGCTTACCAGGTGAAATCCATCACCTGAGACCCAAGATGATCACCAAGGGAGAAGGAGTGGTAGGAACCCCTCCTTAAGATATCCTTGGCCCAAGGAAAGAAGGTAGGTGGGAGGCCACCTGCCAAGACCCTCAGATGTGTAGCTTGTTTTGAAAACTGGCTATTACCTTGACTCTCCATTTCCATAGAGGTGAAGCTCCATCCCACCCGGCACCTGTACAAGTGTCTGCTGCTAATTAAGAGAGAGACAGATGGAGGAAGGTTTAGTTTAATTTTGAAGCCTTGGTTCCTTCAAGGCAATTAGGCTGATTGGAAGGAAAGCACCTTTTTCATTCTTTCTTCCTCTTTTTAAATGAAGAAAAATCAAAACGGAGAGGACCAGTGTTGTTGGAAGCCTCGCACATCTGTTACCTGGTTGGCTTGTTAACCACCTGCCCACGAGGTACCTTGGTTGGTTAGGTTAATGCATTTATTAATGGGGCTTACAAGGCTGCTCAGTGAATCTGTGATTTCCTTCACAAGCCGCTTTTTAATATAGTAAGACAGGGACCACGATGCACAACACCGAGAGTGGCCAGGTAAGTATTTCTTTCCCATCCTCGGTATCTAAATCAGAGGGGATGAAAAAGAGGATTTCACAAAAATTGCATTTCCTGGTTATGGGAACAGTTCATCCACCTAACCACCAACCACATCCTTGTTGAAATGATCTTGAAAATAACTCTTTGAAGGATGGTTTTATGCCCCATGCAGCAAGTCTGTACCTGCTCTGCACTTGTCAAAAACACCTCTGAGTCATGTGGAGGGGGGACAGACAAACAAATAGATGTGAACGATATAATCCTGCATACAGGACATTAGATGATCTGGTGAACCCTTGTTTTCTTCACTTTATTACATACATATCCTTTCAGTTTTTGAAGCTACCATGCTACTTCCCACCTCAGGCCTTTTGCAAATGTTGTTCTGTATCAGTTATCTACTGCTGCATAACAAATTACCCCAAAACTTAGTGGCTTAACATAGCAACTGTTTATTGGGCTTGTGGTTCTGGATCAGCTGGGAAGTTCTTCTGGTTTGGGCTGGCTTGGCTGCTCTTGGCCAGGCTTACTTAGTGTCTGTGATGAGCTGGCAGGTGGGCTAATGGCTGCACAGTCTAGGATGGCCTCACTGGGTATCTGGCAGGTAGCAGGCTGCTGTTGGCTGTGGTGAACATGGGCACCTGGACTGCATGTTTCTCATCCTTCAGGGGGCTAACCTGGGCTTCCTTTTTCATCTGGAGGCAGGGTTCCAAGATCTGATAACAGAAGCTGCAGAACTTCTAAAAGCCTAGGCTTGGGATGTGCGTGACATAATTTCTGCTACAGTCTACTGGTTAAAGCCAGTCACAAGGTCAGGCCATATTCATAGGGTAGGGAAATAGACTCCACCTCTCGATGGAAGGAACTGCAAAGTATTACAGCTATTTTTGCAATACACCCCATGTGCGCTCACCTGGATGCTGTTTCTGTTACTCTTCACTTTTCAGATTCCAACTAAGAGAGCATCCTCAAGGATGCCTTCCCTAACCGGCCCCTCATCCCAAACGTATCAAGGCCCCTTCTTGTGTCGTCTCATAGGGACAGCCAGGCACTCGATACACATGGCAGCTGGAGGGAAGCAAAGAGGGAAGGAAGAAAGGAAGGAAGGGTGGTTAGTTTGGATGAGTGCTTCCTTTGTGCTTGGCTGGATATCTGGCACAGAGCGCTCAGTAAATGTCTGTTGGATTTAATCCAGTGCCTCTTTCATAAGCCAGAAGACAAAATATATGTAGTGACTAGTTACTCTCTTTCAGAATTGTGTTATATAGCTTATATGTCTCATATAATTTATTCTTAACAATAAACCTCAGAGTAGTTATATTATCCTCATTTTACAGCAAAAGAAAGAGAGATAAAGGAGTTTGACATTCCCAAGGTCTCATAGACTCAGGTCTGTCTGATTCCAAAGCCTACAGATTTTTCTGTCCCACCCTTGCCCCATATACCAAACACTCTCTATGTTCAGGGGTTTCCCAATGACAGGTTCACCAAGAGACAAATTCAGGGTTGGGTGTGGAGAAGGATGTATTGTAGGTTCTCCACGAGCGACTCTGTGATTCCTCCTGATGGGAGCTGCTTCCCATACCTGCACTGATAGGGCAAGAATTGAATGCCCCTGGGACTATTTTTCTTTAGAACTTTTTGAGAGGACATCACCTGTCCCACCTGTCGGGGCACCTGTTTCATAATCAATTTCCTCAGTTTGTCAGAAACGGGAACCTTCCAGTGCATCCCTTGCTCTGAGCTTCCCTTAGACTCGTCCATTGTCTGGAAAGAGGAATTTGGGAATAAATGGTTCTGGATCGTGCCCGGGGACATAATGAGGGTGGGTGAGACTTTCAGTAAGACACTGAAAGCAGTTTAGTGAGAGCAAATAGATGTGAAAATGGAAAACTAGAAAAGAGCAGTCAGGACTATGATAGCACAGAGGTTGCTGAGGGAGCCAGGGAATCAGAAAGCATCACCTTAGCTTAACCTTGAAAGATGAATAACAGAGCATCTGATGTAAATGAAGGGGTGAGACACGTCAGCTCCCTCCTCTGGTTCTCCGACCAGCTCAGAGACCTCATTATTAATACTCATAAGACTGGATAGTTCTTTATAGCACTTACTATATTTCTACTTTTATGTAATGGGTGGGATTCTTTGGTCACATTCTGTCCTTCCCTCATAGAATATCCACCCCACGTGGACAGGGACCTTGTCTGTTTCTGATTCTCCCAATGTCCTTATATTTACAATGTCTACCACCTGGACCGTGGCTATTTGATGTATGACTAAATGACTGAGAAAAATTGCTGGGAGAGGTTTTGGTAAATGGTAACATGGTCAGTTTTAGAAATATGCCTTTGGGAGACTTCCGTGGCAGTCCAGTGGTTAAGACTCTGAGCTTCCACTGCAAGGGGCACGGATTTCATCCTTGTTTGGGGAACTAAGATCCCGCAAGCTGAACAGTGCGGCCAAACAAAACGTAACAAAACAAAAGAGGAAATATGCTTTTGGCTGTAGTGTGGACAGTGGCCTGGGGGAGGTGAGACTCAAGGCAGGGGAGCCAGTTCGGTGGCAGAAGTAGAGCAGCATTTAAAGCAAGGAGGAGGCATAGCAGAGGTTAGAGAAGCATTTGGTAGGTACGATGGGAAGGACCTGTGGGTTAGCAGTTGTGCTGAGGAGAAGAGGAGGGTGACATCAGCACCTGCTCCTGTGTTTCTGGCTTGAGTAACTAGAGAGTTGGTGTTCCCACTCGTGAGAGAAGGAAGAGCCTGGAGAACGGATGTGAATGATGTTGATGGGTTCAGTCTTGGCCACCTTGAGTGGGAGATGTCAGTGACTCTGTCCTGGAGGTAACTGGATACATGAATTTTGAAGTCCAAGGAGGGATGTCAGAGCATCCTTCTGCTGAAACATCATGGCATTGGAAACCTAGAACTTTCCTCTGGAAGACGCGATTCTAATGCCAACTTGAATGTAACTCATACCACCTTAAGGAGTGCATGGTATTTGGGGAATGTGTGCTCTTCCCGTGTCGGTAGCTATTCCCTAGTTCCTTTTGGCATTGATACTCTGTATCTTCAGACAGCTCTAGAATTCAAGGAAGGGGGGACATTCTCTTGAAAGATTGCATTACTCAGGGTTGTTTACATTAAACATGGACAGAAACCCAACTTAAACTGTATTAAGCCTGGAAGGTTAACATGTGGCTTCCGGGGGTGCTGTGTTGAGGAATCTAAGCAAAGGCCATGCTAGCTAGGAAAGAGCTCTGTGATCAGTGAGTGATGTCTGCCACAGATGCAGAAGGGGCAAGCGGGGGCATATGTGCTCACTCATTCCTGAAAACAGAGCTTTCCCTCTACGGCCTTTCAAAAGCAGCAAATAATGTCTAATGGAGTTAGGTTCTACCTTGGCTCAGCCGCTAGCTGCGGGTAACCTCAATTAAATGATTTCATGTTCCTTAGCTTGACAGTTTCCGCATCTGTCAAGCAGAGGTCATAATCCCTGTCTTTCCCACCTCTTGTGGTTGAAAGGATCGAATGAGAAAAGAAACGTGGAAGGGCAATGATCTCCATGAATTTACATAATCTCACACATGTAACAGAATGGGATGCTGGAAGTGTGGGTTAAAGAGCAGCACATATTTCTGGACTCCTGAGAGATATATGTTCAAGAGTTTATTGCTAAGACATTAACTTAAAAAGTATAGAGGATCTTCTAATAAAAGAATTGTGAGAGAAAATAAAATAAAGTCTCAGAAAGGTATCAAATAAATTGAGAAAGAAGGCAGGAAAGAAAGAAAGGAAGGGAGGGAGGGAGGAAGAGAGAGAGAGAGAGAAAAGAAAACAAAAAAGAGAGAAAGAAAGAAAGGAATCATTCAGTGCTTTAGAGTGTGGTGAATGAAGCAGAAATTGGTATAATTCTTTTGTAGCATAGTTGGCAATATGTATAAAGGGCCTTAATAATGTTTACAGCCTTTGGCCAAGTAATTCCACTTCAGATAATTTATTTCAGGGCTGGATAGTAAATATTTCAGGCTATGTGGGCCATGCAGTCTCTGTCACAAGCACTCAGATCTGCTGTTGCACTGCAGACAGGTGAAGGAATGGGCATGGCAGCATTCCGGTAAAACTTTATTTACGAAAATGGGTGGCAGCTAGCTCGATCCATGGGCTATAGTTTTCCACCCTCTGATATAGATTAAAGAATATTTTAAGAATTATTTTACATTCGAAATTCTAAATACTAAGAGAGCTTTAGTCTAGAAAATTCTCATTTCAGATTGATTTATACGAGCAAGATATTGGCACAGCTTGAATGCTCATCCGTAGGATGAATGGTTAATTTTCACAGTTTTGCTCACTGAAATACTATGTAGGTATTAGAATGCTGTTTGCTAGTGATTTATAACAACATGAAGAAGTGCTTGCTAGAATGTTGCATGAGAAATTACAGTTATTTATAATGATGATGATAATGGTGGTGGCTAATATCTAAGCACATTACGTATGGCATCACTTAACCCTCTAAACAACCCTATGAAATATCCTTTTTTATTGTAACCACTTTCCTGATGCAGAAGCTGTTGGTAATAAAAGTTATTTACCAAAGTTACACTGCTAGTAGGTGGCAGAAGTGGGATTTGAACACAGGTCTGCTTAACTGCTAAAAGCAAAAACAAAAGCACTAACACAAATTCCAAATGAGACTCTTTATTGAGAAAACCAGGAGAAAATACACCCAAGTATTGATATCGACTGTGTTGGGCGGTAGCTGATAGATACGAATATTTCTCAGTGTGTTCGATATTTTCTCTAATGAGAAGCATCATTTTCATAATGAAGAAAGAACAACACTTGCATTTTATAAGAAAGGCAAGGGTGGCGGAGTGCTAGGTGTGATTGTGAGGGAAGAAGGATTTGGGGGGAACTAGAGATTCCCTTGTGGATGCCCTCGCCTTCTTGGTCCTCCTCTTGTTGGTGGAAAACACATGACCCTGTCTTCCTTCCTTCTGTCTGCTCCGGGTGGAGTTTCTAGTGTGTGTCTCGTTTGGACTGTTGGCCCACTGAGATGCTGTTCTTGGGTTGACCTGCTAATCCCTAACTGTCTTTCTCTCTCTCCTCTCTCTCCCTCTCTATGCTCTCTCCTCTCCCCTTCGTCCACCTACCTGTCCCATCGTACAGCCGACAAGGTAAATGATGACTTCTACTCCAAGCGACGGCACCTGGCCGAGCTGGCCGCCAAGGGGAACTTGCCTCTGCATCCCGTAAGAGTGGAGGATGAGCCGCGGGCCTTCAGTCCTGAGCATGGCCCCGCCAAGCAGAACGGACAGAAGTCCCGCACCAACAAGACGCCCTCCCACCCCCTGGCCTACAATTCCACCGCCAACTTTAAGAGCTGGGACCCCAAGGATCAGTCTCTTCGGCGGCAGCAAGCTTATGGGAACAAGGGCAAGCTGGGCACGGCTGAGTCCAGCTCCAGCGACCCCTTGGGAACTCGCACCCAGCACTACCCACCCCCGCAGCCATACTTCATCACCAACAGCAAAACGGAAGTGACTGTCTGAGCTGTCGCTACAGGGGACATCCTGGAGACCACACTCAACTGAGAGAGGCAAAAAATACCCCAACACACACCCTCCCTGTCCCTCGCCCGCACACCCACCCACACGTTCACCCTCCACACCGACCGACGACAAACCTACTGGTGACATGGAATCACGCTTTTCCTGTGTCATGCCTAACACGTGTCGGCGGGCAGCTGAGCAAGACCGGAACGTGGACGGTCAGCAATACAGCCAAGGGGAAACTGAGGCACCCGCTTTCGACTTCAGGGTCGAGGTGGCCAACTCACATGCCTAAACCGTGGGGCTGATTTTTCTTTTCCTCCTGACTTGAAACAAATCCATGATGAAAAAAAAAAGTAGCACAATTTAGAGAAATTGTCCATTTGAGCACATATACCATTGACCATGCATTGTCTGTTTCTGGGTGAAAGAGCCAGAAAGGATGGAAGGTGGGGTAGAAAAGAGGGGTCGCTGGTGCACTTGATAAGCATTTTCTAATCCCAGGAAGTAGTGATGTGGACATAAAATTGTGATGAGCGTGAGAAAGTAACTGGACCCCCCCCCACCATGCTATTTATATACTTCTTATATCATCAAGGTTGGAAGCAAAAACAACACACACTCAAACTCACAAAAAATAAATAGACCCTGAACCCACTGACAGTGATGGGAAAGAAAGAACTTTTTTAGACAACTCCCATAAAGACTGTGGAAATGGGAGGGGTAGGCTTTTATGGCAGGGAGAGGGTCCAGAGAGTCTTAAATAACTATTTTTTAAAAAAAGGAAAATAAAATAGAATCCCACTACAAAACAGACAAGAACAGCAAAGTAACTTTTGTCCAGCGTCTTCAAGACTTAGGAAATCAACAACGTCGTCAAGAACAAACAAACGAAATTCACAGTTGAAATGTCCACGAGAGGTGAGAAGGGGACCCAGAGCCTCCAATTTCTGGCGTTGTCCCCCCGCCTCCGAGACAAGAAACAGAGACAGAAACCAGTCCTCTATTAACTGTCTATCCCCGACTCCCTTCCCCTTCAGCCTGTTGCTGCCACCGCTGCCGAGTTTCAACTGCTTTGGACTGAAAATGTCATAAGCGTGGGTGGTGCCTTCAATGTGTCACTGTTGAATGACAGTCTTGTTTCCCAAGTGCAACCTGTGTTCTTTTAGCCTTCCTGCCTCCTGTCTTTCTGCAGTAGTAGAAGGTGTTTCCGTCCTCTGTTTGTTGGTGAGCCCACCCGATCCCACACTCTGAGGGGGAATGCTGCAACTTGCAAAGACCAAGACCTCCCTCCCCCGCACACTGTCAAAACTCCCCGAGTCCCACCCCAAGCTCCCCAAACCTAGCGTGGAACCCAAGCATTCCTGGTCCCATCATTTCCAGGATAGGTAGATAGACAAACGATCCCTCCAAACCACTTCCCCAGATACTGCAATGCGTTCATTTCCCATCCACGATACCCCGGGGTTGTTGTTCAGATGGATTCTCATAGCTAATGGGTGTCCCAATAAAGACAGTTTTCCTAATAGTCTGATTTGTTTAGTGGAAGCCCAAAGAGAGAGGTTGACGGAGAAGAGATTTTCATTTAAGGTGAGAAGTTTTCAAGCAGTCCCTTGAATGGCTTAGCTAATTAACAGGAACCTTGGAGAGACCCCCAGCTCTTCTGATGTCAGAAACTGAAGGTGGTCTGAACAAGACCCTTCCTGGAATGCTGGACGTCAGCGTTCTGCTTCCCCATCTCTCTGACATCATGGGATCGGGGAAACCAGCTGTTTATTCTCTTCTTTACTCCCAGCTGATGTGGGGACATTGACAGTGCATTTTATCTCTCTGGGCGTTAGTCTTCCACTTGAAACATGGGGAATTGGGGCGAGATCAAGCTTTTCAAGCTTTTTGAAATAGCAAAAGCTCTGCCCATTAAAAAAAAGAAAAGAAATCGTGCCCGGGAGACCCTCTGTCAGATCCTGGCGAATGTGAGGCTCTGTGCTGGGTGAGGCAGAGCTGGGAGGTTTAGTGCCTGCTTTCTCAGCCTCTTGGCTGAAACCCCAGTGCTACCCACTGTGGAGTAACGACTAGTGGGCTTGGTCAGTGTTTCCTTGATGTTAGTTATCTGTGTACCTGCCGCACACTTTTGGCATCTTTGTGTATCCCTATCACAATATTTGTACCTAAATTGATACATTTTTAATACATTTAACTTTTGAAAGGAAAACTGTCTGTCAGTATCAAAAACAGAAAACCAGTATCAGTCACCCTGAATAGAAAATAAGTGTAAAATAAGGACAAAGGCAACAGCACTGCGATTGTTATGTTCTAGCTACAGGCTATTACCCGCAGAAGGGTTTGAACCTGGAGCCTGGCGTTTGCTCCCCTTCTTTCTCTTCCCTTCCTTCTTTTCTCTCTCCCTCTCCCATTTTCTTGATTAAAAACAGATTAGCAGACATTCAAGAGTTGTTAAAGATATACCGGCACCCATTGGAGACTTTCTCCTTGAAGTACTCAAATGGGCTGACACAAGTGAAAAGGGAATCGTTTCTTGTGTGACTCAGTGGTAGTTAGTGCTCTATCCATGTACTACTAAAAATCATCTTGCGTTCACTAGTGGTGCACAGTGCATACTTCAGGAAATAGTGGATTGGCTTGTTTGGTGAGGTTCCCTCCAGCTCCAACGTTCTATCATTCTAGTCTCCCTTTTAGCTCCTTTCTGCTCCTTTCCCTCAACCCCCTTATCCCAGCCCTGATGAAGGACCTTTCTCGGTCTCTGAATCTACAGGATTTATTCGTCGTGTTCCTTCTCTTCTGAGTAAACCGCACCCAGTGAATTTTGTAACTTGGAGGTCTGCAGCTATAATTTCGGCAGTGAAGTTGCAGCTTGGTCCATAAGAAGTAACAGTGGTGAGAGCCCAAGAAGAGCAGTACTTAGCCTCGTTACCTTCCAGTTGGCTTTGGGAGCTGAACTGAAGCGGGGGAAGGGAGGGAGTTTGGACAGGGAAGCTTATTCTCTGGCTTCTTCTAGGGAGGTGTGGACAGACCTCATGATACTGAAAGGTTATCATGACGTGTAGAACTGTGACTGCCATGTATCAACAAGGATCCTCTAGCTAGAATGGGGAGACTTAGAAGCGAGAAACCAGAACAAAGCAGGGAGACTATCCCCTCCCCATCTCCTGCCCTGGCAGTAGCCTCTTCTTACCTTTAGCTACCCCCCAACTTCCAACCCAACAGGGCCAGAGTCTGACTTCCCTTTGCCCTCCCAGAGCGTCTCAGCCTCCGTCGGCCTTGGGCTCCGCCTGGCATTTCCATCTAACTCCCCCCAGTTTTTTTGTGTGTAAATGGAGCATATTTTATGTGCGAATATTTTAGTAACCATATGTTCTGCAAGTAAACCTGTGCTAATACTTGTCAACAACTGCAGAGTTTATGATACCAATAATACTTCCTACAATGAAGAAAAAAACACATTTGTTTGTTTTCTAAGAATGTTTATTTGTAAACATATGTATTCACTATATTAATATGAATTTCTTACCTGGCAATAAAACTGATTATATGTGATGCTGTTGGGGTTACCATGTATCTTTCTAGGGTTACCATGTATCATCCTAATCTGAGTTTTCACCAGGGAGCACCAGTGTTAGCATAGGGAGCTAAATCCTTAATATTCTGAGGGTACGAGAAATCATTACAGGTAAAGGAAAATTTTAGTTAATAGCAACAAATTTTCCAGGAGACATTTTTGTTTGAAAGGTTCTTGGTAAGAGTCTTGTGTCATGTCTGTTAATTCATCTCCTGCCTTAAAATATATATCATGGCTCGGTCTCCCTGGTCATAACTAAATCTAACCTTAATGGTCAAGATTCTTGCTGAGATTTGCACTTCTGTTTTTACCAGTGACCAGGTTTGTAAAAGACACAAATATGGGAAGTATGGGAGATTGGATTCTTCCACTGTTTATTAAATTTTATTTCCTGCCTGCCTTCTGTTAGCATTAAATTTGAGTTCTCAGGTCGAAACCTGCCTTAATATGGTTCCACCAGGGAGGGGTTCTGAGAGAAGAATTTGAGGGCAAGGAGTTTATTTGGGAAAGGAAGGGAACACTGGTTGGTGTTGGGGAGGTGAAACGGGAAGAAAACCAGCTAATAAAGGATGATTTATCACGTCAGCTATCGATACGAGTGACTACAGTTTAATGCTGCAAGGAAACTGGGAGAATTATCCCACCCAAGTGGGCATGGAGCTGGGGTGTTTACCCACCAACTCCCATCAGACATCATATTGAGCATTGCTTTCAAGAGGTGTTAATGTTTAGACAGCCCCAGGCCATCACGTGCAAGGACAGAGGGATTTCCACGGTGGCAAAGAAAGCCCCAGGCACAGAGATGCAAGGGTGGAGAGATTTCGAAGAGAGAAACCAGAACAAAGCAGGGGTAGTTATGGTCATCAGAGACGTCTGGATGGTAGAGGATGCTTTTCCAGTACTCAGGAACCGTTCAGATCAGGGGAGTTACCGAGCAGCACACATCACCGCCCTGTGGATGCTTCAATAGGATAGAGACTCATGCCTCTTGGGGGCTGGGGGGCAGTGACAGACTCTTCCATTAGTGAAGCTGTCTGCTTGGTTACAAGTCATAGACAACAACAACAACCACCGTATCAATTATATTTGTAGAGCTCTCACGATGTGCCAAACACTGTTGAAGACTTGATGTGACGGTCGCCTTTGCTCATCACAACTGTATAAGGTAGGCACCGTTAGCTTTGGCGGTGAGAGATGTATCGAAAACGTGAGTAATTTTGCCCAAAGTGATTCAACCGTTAAGTGGTAGAATTGGGATTCGAACTCCAGAGCTCGTACTTTAACTACTGTACAGTTGTTCTCACTTGCATGAGCCTGTGAGTCAGTGGGGAAATTTGATAAAGATGCTGATCCCCGAGCTCCATAGGTCTGAATGCGGGCCCAGGATTCAGTGTTTGTAAGGGATACTGCCTCCTCGCAGTGGACCACCCCCGAGAGGCGTTTGCATGATGCCAGTTCCCTGATCATCCCATATCTGTGAGCTCTTCCTGTGGACCTTGGGATGCAGAAGGAAATGAGATGAAGGTGTGTGCTTCCAAAGAGAGGGAACTTCATCTTTTAGTTTCATGTCCAATGTCAAAATGTCGTGTCCTCTGATGGGCAGAGGACTGACTCTAGAAGAACTGGTTGCTGGTATTGATTCCAACGCTAATTTGCCATGTGCCCTGGGCCCTGTAAATAGCCCTCTTTGGGACTCTGTTTCTTCCCCCAAGAAGGAGGAGGCTGGGATAGATAATCTCCAATCCTGCTCCCTTGCTTGAGTGAGTGGTCCCCCTCCCATCACTGTACCATTTGGTATAGTCAACAGGATTGACTCCCTTGTTACTTCCAAAAGTTTGCTCCTGGATAAACAGGATTTTGCTGGGTGTAATAATAATCACTATGGTAATGGCTTTTGTGCACTGAACACTTGCTATGTACCTGGCTTTATGCTAAGGGTTTTCCGTTGCTCTAACATCTATGGACTAGCTTGGAGGTTCTTAACTTTTTTTGAGCCATGGACTCCCTTGGTGGTCTGATAAAACCTATGGATCCTTTCTCAAAATATTGACTTTAAATGCATAGAATAAACTGCATAGGATTACAAAACAAACCTATTATCTTGAAATACAGTGATGAAAATATTCTTAAAATCCACATTTGTGATATAGTAATACATGTGATTTTTAACTCATGCGTTAAAGAACAAGACCTAATGACAGGTTTCAAGGTAGTGCTGAGCACAAGCAATTCTTTGAGCTCTCTGCTACCACTACAGTTTGATGCGACAATATCTGTGCTTCTGTTGGTGACGTCGTTTCATTTAGAGACTAGTGAACATGAAGATGTTATTTTGTACCATCCAAGGTCCCAAACCCACTGGATTCTATCCATGGATCCCCTTGACAGTCTGTAGGTCTAGGTTAAGCATTCATGGATTCGTAGGACTTAGAGCTACTTACCTATTTTCTTCATACTTCTATTTTCTCATCTTTTAAAAATAGGGACAATAATAGTATCTTTATTATTGGCTGTTGTGAGAAATAAAATAATCGATTAAACACATTAATTAACTGTTAGTAAACACTTAAGAGTTAGCTTTTGTTATCATAATTATTATTTCAGCGAATCCTTATGATAACCGTAGGAAAGAGCACTTTATTATCCACCACTCCCAGAGGAAACTGAGGCTCAGAGAGATTAAATTGGCACAAAGTAACACAACAAGTCAGTGCCAGGGCTGATCGAAACCCAGATCTTTGCGATGCAAACTCAAGCTCTTGACCACATGCCATGTTGTATGATTTTTTTCTTTTTTTTAGCAATTACATTAAATGTCCTCACTACTCCCTGGAATGAAGCCAGTCAGACAGTAGGATGTATCCCAGTGATGTCTCCAGTTCTCCTTCCCTCCCGAAGGAGAAAGGCAGATGTCAGAGATTCAGGAAGCCCGTGTCAGACTTGTCTGGGGATTATTTAAAGGCATGTTGGAAACAGTTAATAATCACGTCCTTCCGTTCAAAATAAGCTCCCCCCAGCCCAGTGCTTAGAAGATCCCAATTACAAGGACCTAAGTGTCCCAGAAATTTTCAGTTTCTTTTATTTAAAAAATCCATCCCATTAGAAATACATTCATCACCTAAAAACTGAAATGAGTTTTCCTTATCAATTCAGACATTCTCAGCCTTGAAAGATGACAATCATCATAATGATAATAATAGCAACAACTCCTTCTGGTATTAATTATTGAGTTTTTATTATGTGCCAGGTACTAGGTTAGGCACTGTATGTGCCTTGCCTCATTTTCTCCTTTCATCAGTGCTCTGAGGAAGAGGCATCATTCCCATTTTTGAGCTGGGGAAAACTAAGGCTCAGAGAGGTGAAATGACTCATCCAAGATTTTACATGTAGTGAATAGCAGGGTCGGAATTGAAACCCAGATTTGTATGATCCAAGCCAACCCTATCACAACAATCCATTTCATTCTTGCATGATCTATATCTGTGCTTGCTTCCTTTGCGGTAAATAATTGGAAACCGTAATGCATTCCAAAATTGTTCCAAGAAGATACAGTTAAGTCCGGGGAAAAATATACTCTGGATCAGGTAGTATCCACTGGTCAATATCCATTCCTACTATGTGTCACTGACCTGGAGACATTGAACTCAGTCTGATGCTGCCTCAGTTGTTGCTTCTGTCCTTAATGTCCTTCAAGTCTGTCCTCTAAAAAAACAGACTTGACCTTCAGAATGCTTTAGTGTCTGTGAGGTGGAAAGAAAGCAGGGCTGGAAGAGGCCTCTGGGGCAAGCAGACAGGAAGCTAGGAATTTTAACTTAGTATGCCTTAATTTTGTATGCCTTGCAAAAGTCACTTTCCCTCTCTAAGAGGCCATGCAATCTTTTGGATAAGAGTAGGACCTCTGGAGTTCAAGGAACCATGTCTGAATCCAAGTGGGCATAATAATAGCATCTATCGAAGGGCTGTTATGAGAATGAAATAAGACAATTTAGATAAAGCTCTGAGCACAGTTCACTGGTAATTTATTTTCAATATTTTAAAACCTCATTCAGAAATCATCACACACTCAGGCCCTGCAGAAGGCATTAGAAGAAAAATCACTCTTCTTTGCTTTGGGTAAGACATATCTGAACTTCGTTTGGTGCCTTTCCCTCCAATTCTTTGGCTGTTGGTGATGTCATGAGCATATCAAGGAACTGATTTTACTGCACACCTAATTAGATATAGTTATGATGAATTTTAAGAAGTGGGAAAGAAAATAAATTTTTGCTCAATGAATGTGGTTTGTTCAATAGAATTTTTCAGATCTAGAGGTTTATAGAGGATAAGTCATAATTAACGAGATCCATGGTAGTAAAAATGGTTGTGAACTCCTGGCTTCATATTAGTTATGTATTGCAGCATAACCATGTAATTACTCCAAAACTTAGCTTTAAAAAGAGCACACATTTATTGTCAGGGGTCAGGAATCTGAGCACTGCTTAGCAACATCCCATGAGCCTACAATCAAGGTGTCAGCCAGGGTTAAAGTCTCATCCGAAGGCTCAAGAGGAGAAAGATCTGCTTGTAAGCCCGGTTCCTCCAGGATTGTTGGACTGAGAGCCTTGCTCAATAAATGTCATCTGTTACCATCAGCAGCAGCAGCAGCTTAATTAACAAAACTTATACTCTGTGTTAAGAAATTTACATACCTCATCTTTAATCCTCCCAGCAACTCTGAAAGTGTTAGTAACTCCATTTCATAGATAAGGAAACTGAGAAGTTTAATGACTTACTTAAGGTCACAGAGCAAGTGCTGGTGTGGCTTTCAAAACCTAGTTTAGAGTATCTGGTTCCACCATTTCCAGCATCTCACTTAGCCCTCTTGAAGTTACTGGTATAACTTAAGTTATCTGGATCCAGTTATGGAGGTAAAACCTTTGTAGGAGAAGAATATCTACGTCGTCAGCTTGGTATCTCACTTATTTTCTTGTCAGATTCCAAATCCCAACTTGCGCTGTGTCGTACAGTTCAAAGAAAGCATTTAACATCAAGAAATGTCACGGTTGCTAGAAATAATTTTGTCACATCCTCTTGAAATTTTCCTCTTTGCAGGTTCAGAGGTTTCAGTTAGATTCAAATCTTATAAATCCTCTTTTTAAAACATTATAAAAAGGACAGCTCATCTTTAAAAATCTCAGCATCCAAATAGAACAGTACATTGTCTTCATCTTGAAAGGGACAAAATGGGAAGATTCTAAAGGGGCAGTTTTTAATGTGCAGGTGCCTTATTTTCTAGTAATTGGAAGTTTTTGATGCCGTAATTTTGTTTTTGTGCCGCAGTGTCCACTTATCAAAGGCAGTTGAGATGAATATATAAGAATTCTACAGGTTGGGTGTCAGTTGAGTCCCCAGATTCAGGTTACCAAATGTTAACGCCATGTAGGTCTTGAAGCCTTTACCCTGGGTCTCATTATTTGCTGCGGGTATCTGCCTCATGGGTGTATAATACTTTCTCAAACTGAGTCAACAAAATTTGGGGGAAAATTTACAGACTTCTGAGAGTTTGGTTCTTCTCAAAGCACCTCATATTCACTCAATAAATACAGAGCACCTACTATGTGCCAAGTGTTATACTAGGTCTTGAGGATACAAGGATCCCTTCTGCCACCATCACTTCCCCTTAAAAACAAAGGAAGATGGAAGATGGACAAGTGGAAAAGCAAGTACCATATAGAGAGACATCATGGACAGAGGAAAGCCTTGATGTCAGATAGCCTTGGGTTCATATTTCCTCCCTAGCACCTCAAGCTATGTGACCCTCGGGAAATTACTGAGCTTTTTCAGAGCCTAGGTTTTCTCGTCTCTAAAATGAACACAGTCAGACCTACCTTGCAGTGTCATTTGGGCGTCTGAGATAAGCTGTGTGAAACATTCGGTCATGGTGGATGCTCAAAAAATTGGAGCTATTATTAATAGGAAGCACTTGGTTATCGTTGATTCCTACTCATTGGAAACCAACTTGGTTTTTGCCTTTTGTTTATGTTAGGATCCCCAGAAACAGATCCCAAGACAAGGATTCACGTTCAAGGTACAAGGGGATCCCAGGAGGAACTGGAAGGGCATGGTAGAAGTTAGACACAAGGGGAAGAAGCCAAACAAGGATGCAGTTTCAGGGAATGTCCCATGGAGTGTACTCTGGTGTGTACGCGCCTCAGAATTTGCACCAACCCCAAGCACAGAAGCTGGGCTTTCATTCTTTCATTCTTATATCTGCCAATCATTAGCCAAAGGGATGGCAACCTCAGGAACTCTGGCTCACTGCATGTGAGGGGAAAGTGGTACCAGTAGCCCCAGGGAATGCCTCCACAGAGGGTCTCAGGTGCTTGAAAGGCACACGGAATCCGGAAGAGAGGTGCATGGAAAAGGAAAGGGGTTATGAGGGCATCTGGGTGAAGCACCAACTCTGTCGGTCATGCCTCCCTTTTCTGACTTCTGGAGGGCATTAGCCCTGGCCCAACTAACCCCAATAAGCAAGATGAGTTTTCCTTGGTTTATAAACACAGGAAGTTTGGAGAATTTATCTGTCCAAACTTGGCTAATGGAGGCATTGGGGCATAGCTTTGGGGTCAGCCTGATTTAAGAGAGAACCTCAGGCTAGCTTTTTACAACCCGTGTGACTTTGGGCCACTGATCTGGCCTTTCTGACTTAAAGTTTCTCATTTATAAACTAGGAATATTGATACACTTTCCATAGGCTTGTTCTAGGCTGAGATGTCTTTATGTTTACTGATTGCTTTGACAGCGTATCTACTGAGCAGCTGCTCTATGTCAGCTCAGGGCTAAGCCTTGGTACCCTGAAATGAATCAGACACAGGCCCTGCCTCCCAAGATCTTGGCACCGAGTGGAGGAGGCCGACGTACACATAACAGACTCTGTCCTTCCTTGTACGTTCTCCCTCTCTCTTTCTCTGTCTCCCTCTCTCTGTTTTATTTTTTGATCTGTCCCTTCTCTCCTTCCTTCCACCCCACTTCCTTCCTCCTTCACTTTCTCTCTCCGTTTCTGTCTTGCATCCTCCTACCACACAGACCTAGTTTTTCTTTCAACTGGACGATATCCAACCTTCTGCCCTGTGGAGTTCCCGCTGTTATTTTCCAAGGCCCTTCTGAAGCTTGCAGAGTCTGTGAAGTTCTGGGAGATTCAATTCAACACAGACCCTCAGGTGTGACAGAAAGTGACGTGGAGATAACAGAAAACCATCCAGAGCTTCAGTTAAAGCTTGGGCGTGGGGAAGGTGGGAGGGGAGGAGGGTGAAACTAGCACCCCGGAGTGGGCAGCCCTGGGGACTGACAAATAGAATATGTGGCTCGTTACTTTGGGGGGAATGGGGGTTGGGGATGGGGGCAGGGTCAGGGCAAGAGGTTATTTCCCTGCTGGCTGGCAGATGGCTGGCCTCCCAAGTGCAGTGGTGTAGGAATCAGGCAATTCATAGTTTTAATTCTAGCGCTGAAACTGGCTGTGTGATCTTGGATGTTGTTTCGTCATCCTCATGATATAGAGGCTGTGATCTTTTAGGGCTGCTCTGGTCCTCGTGGCCAGAATTTCTGCTTTTGAAAATCTCTGACTCCTCCCCACATTGGGCCTCAGTCTTGGAATGGCACCCATGGGGTGCTTCTAGAATAACAAGCAGCTTTTTTTTCATTCCAGCGTTCTGGAGGATGAGTAGCTTTGGGCTTGAGAAAGATCTTGATTCAGGGCCCTGGAAACAGACTCTGTTGGCTGGAACCCAGGTACCATTTTATTGTGAAGGTCAGGGCAGCTGCTCTGGGTGGAGAGGGAAACTCTCATGACTTGTATAAGACAGTATTCAGACTCAAATATCATAATTCAGTAGGTCTGGAGGCCCTGGCATCAGTATTTTAAGAAACACGCTAGGAATTCTTATGTGGGTAGTTGATGGACCACAGTTGGAGAGTCACTTCTGCACACCTGGGCTTGGCTCTGCCCCCAGTACACCAATGTAGCTGTGGAAGGCCCCTGAGCATCTTTCCTTGTCTGCACGATAGGACTTTTCACCCCCGCCCTGTATTCTGCAGGATTTCTGTCGGGAACCGTTGAAATGGCAGATGGCAAAATTCTAAGGATCAAAGATGATGGCCTTTGTGCATGAGGTCGCATCACCCCCAAGGTCCCACCTCTCTATTCTCAGAGGCAAAGGGACTTCAGACCGAGAATATTCAAGTGAACACTTCATCCCCTCGCCGCACCTTCTACATTACACACCACTCAAGTCCCACTTCACTTCCTCTTGGTCAGTTGGTTTGACCTGCGCTGCGGCTGTGGCAGCTGGCCAGGTCTACCCAGGGAGCATCTGGCCCAGGTGAGCTGTAGAGCTTTGACGTTCTGTCCCAGCGACTTCCTGCCTCCATCGGGTAGGACAGTGTCAGAAAGCAGCCCAGTCATTCTGAAGCATGTGCGATGCTGGAAGTGTGAGCGGCTCACACCCCATGAGCCAAACCTTGACCAGTGGGATGGGAGTTGGTGGTGCCTATTCCCCAATTCCGTCTCTCGGGCAGACAATTCTGAGCGCATTCTATCAGCTCCCCAGGGGTCCTAGTGGGCTGGAGCCTACCTACTCAGTGGTTTTCAGGTCCATGAAGCCCTCTGCTGTTGGCTTTTCCTCCTTTCCTGTTTCCTTTTCCCAGTCCCTCCTCCTTTTCCTTAGAATCACTTCCTAAAAGAACTGCCTTGAAGCTTCTACTTTGTACCAATATCACATGGCAAACCTCATATAAAAGGTTCTCTAGAGCCATTCTTTCAGTTACAGCCTTAATCCTGAATCTCTCATCCAGGCCCACCTGGACAGCCTAGAGGAAATGAACAAGTTTCTAGAAACATATAGCCTGCCAAAACTGAATGAAGAAGAAAAAGATCATTTGAACAGACGGATCACTAGAAGTAAAATAGAATGTGTAATTTAAAAAAAAAACCTCCCTATTGGAACTATATTCAATATCCTGTGATAAACCATAATGGAAAAGAATATAAAAAAAGAATGTATATATGTATGTATATATATATATATATATATATATATGTATAACTGAATCACTTTGCTGTACCGAAGAAAGTAACACAACATTGTAAATCAACTATACTTCAAAAAAAAAAACCACTCCCTGCAAACAAAAGTCCAGGACTGGATGGCTTCACTGGGGAATTCTCCCAAACACACAAAGAACTTATACTGATCCTTCTCAAACTCTTCCAAAAGATTGAAGAGGAGGGAACACTCCCAAAGTCATTCTATGAAGCCACCATCACCCTGATACCAAAATCAGTCAAAGACACCACCAAAAAAGAAAATTACAGGCCAAACCCCGCTGCCCACACCATGCTCCCTCCTGTAACGTATTCAGTTATTTCAAGGACCCATCGTTTCTCCAGCTGGCAGGGAAATACATCCACTTGGGCACTAATTATCCTTAAACAAGAGTATTATGAAACACCCCCATTAGGTCAAAAGGTGAGCACAGAGAGGGGTGTCATTCAATTTCTCCTAACACTCCCTAAGATTAAGAAGACAGAAATGAGATGCCATTGAAAGTTACTATTCTTCACTTTTTAAAAATCCTCCCACTTCCTGTTTCTCTTGGGAGATCAAAAGTGTCTTCTCGCACATTTCTCATTACCACAACTGAATGAGAATTCTAATTAGGGCTACTGCACACTTTGGTGGTAGTTATCAAAGGCTCTGGCTCCTTATTTGCCAGGCTGCTGGTCTTTGCATCCTCGCCAAAGATGCCCTCCATCATAATAATCCTAATAGCTATCATTTATTGAAAGTCTACTTCGTGCCAGGCAATTTGCATACATTAGCACCAGTCCTCGCAAAAATCATATGAGGTGGAAACTATTAACCCTAATTTTAGAGGAGGAAAGTGAGGCTCAGCTGGTGAAGTGATTGCCTTGAAGCCATACAGCTAGGGACGGGCAGACCTGGGATTCAAACTCAAGTCTATTCTCTGGTCAGGAACTTTTCATGTCTAGCCTTCACAGGGGATCTTGGGGAGAGAGAAGGTAAGACAACAAGACAACTTGTCACCACTTCCGGAAGGGCCATCCGTTCCAATCAGGATGTTGGTTATGAGTTATTATGTCTTCAGCCTTGGTTTCTTGGTCGCTCTGGGAACAGTGCTATAGTTTAGGGGATCCCAGGAGACTCTGAAACATCCCATTAGAAGGACAGTAAAAGCAGACCCAAGAATTGACAGATTGCTATTCATTATTCTGTTATTTCTGAACTCTTCCATCTGTGGAACGGGGGACTGTCAGCAATTACCACGATGTCCTTTCCAGAAAGGGACCTCTTGGTCTGGCTAAAATCTCGCTCAGAATTGAACAGAATCTTGGCGTAAATCCTCCTGATGTGATGTCAAACTTCAGCTGTCTCTGGGGCTTCCCAGCGAATCTTCAGTGGACAACTTGGGGGCAAAGTGAGAGAACCAGACTTTTGCAAAGGAAGGAACAGTCCCCTCTGGGATTTTTAAGTGCCAGTCATCTTGTGGAGCAGCTGCGCGCAGAGGCAACATGGTCTTGTCATGGATCAGCAGACTAATACTGGGTAACAGAGGATCAGGTGTGAGTGGGGATTGTCTGCATAGCAAGAGAGAAGTGGGGTCTGTTCCCTCTCCTCCCAGCAGGGGCTTCTATCATTTTGAATTTTATTTTTTTATACAGCAGGTTTTTATTAGTTATCCATTTTATACATATTAGTGTATATATGTCAATCCCAATCTCCCAATTCATCACACACACACCCCCGGCACCTTCCCCCCTTGGTGTCCACATGTTTGTGCTCTACATCTGTGTCTCTATTTCTGCCCTGCAAACCGGTTCATCTGTACCATATCATTTTGCTTTTTCTCTTTTTTCTCTGTCTCTGCTTATCCTCTGAGTGTCCACACACCTGTATACCTGACTGTACCAGGTCAAAGCATTATTGACATCTATTAAAACTCCTGACTCTCCCATCCTTTTTCTTCCCCTCCTCTATTCTGGTTCTGCCCCTTCCTGTATCTTTTTCCTCCATATTCTTTTTTCACCTCTGTTCCTCTCCTTCAACTTAACTTTTCTTTCTTCCTTCCTTCCTTCCTTCCTTCCTTCCTTCCTTCCTTCCTTTCTTCCTTCCTTCCTTCCTTCCTTCCTTCCTTCCTTCGTCCCTCCCTCCCTACCTCCCTCTCTCTTTCTTTCTTTCTAAAATTCTCTTTCTGTGTAGTCTAGTCTCTTTCTGTTTCTCTTCTCTGGCTTTCCATCTCTGGAACTCTGTCTCTCTTCTCTGTCTCTCTGTTTCTCTCATTCTCTCTCTTTTTCATATACATACAAAGGATTATTCTATCTCGTGGACAGTCCACATTAAACCATCACCACCATCTTCCATTCCTACAAGTGTTGTCCCAAACAAGCACCGTTCGAGTTCAGAAGATAGAAGTTACACCCACGTCTGGCTGACTCCAAAGCTTGTGCTGTTAGAAGCTGCCGCAATCTCCCTCTTTTTCACTTTCCATGTCCAGTCAGTTTCCAGTTCTTGCCAGTCTCATGCTCAAAATAGTTCTCAAACATGATATCCACCTCTCCATCCTTCCTATTAATTTATTCATTCGACCTATACTACTTGAGCACCTGTCGATATCTGTAGTAGGTCTGGGACAAGTGACAGAAAAGACAGAATAAGATGTGATCCAGGTCTACTATGGAATGACACAACCACTAGCTTTGTATAAGTTTTCATTACTTCATGCCTGGGCTAATAAATCAAGTTTTTCTCAACCTACTCTCCATACTGCAGCTATATTACCTACAATTTTGTTCAAACCCTTTAATGGGATCTCTTCCCTGTAGGGTAAAGATGGGTCATATAACAACTTCCATAGCCTGTCCTGCAACCTCCCCAGACTCATCTTTTACCATCCTCTACCTTCTCATGTTCTGGGAGAATTAGGCTGTTGGAAGTTCCCCCGTGTATCCACCATCCTGTTTCCTCCTACCTGGCCTGGTTCTTTCCTCTGCCCGGAATGCCTTTCCTTCTACATGTGGTTAACCGTACTCATTACTTAAGACTCAGATCAGAATCTTCCCAACCCTCTCAGCCTGGATTAGATGCTCCTCCTTGTGGCCTGTAAATATCTATTATTGACATTATAACCCTTTTTATAATCATCTGCTTAAGTATCTTTCTTTCTGCTAGTCCGGGAGCTCCTTAAAAATGAATTTGTCACTGAAGTCCCATTGCCTAGGACAGGGTGCAGAGTAAGGCAATGGATAAATACATGAATGAATGAGTGATTAAATGAAAGAATGCTACTTTTAGTACACCTTGTTGCCTTTCTGAGCAGGGAATAGTCCAGGACTCACTAAGCACAGAGGACAATTTGTGGTTTGAAAGCCTAGGCACTGAAAACCTTCCTTGGGTGCTGGTATGGAGGATGTCTTAGACCTCTTGGAGCACCTGATGCGACCCTTTCCCCAGAAAACACACACACACAATATATCTGATATAGTCGTAGGGAATTCATGGATTCTTGATGCCCATATGTTGCCCTCTGGATCCCTTGAGGCTGCTATTAAGAACTCCAGCTCTAGAAGTGATGCCAGAGTTCAAATGATCTGCCAGAGAATCTCTGTCCATTTAGGAAGTTTTTTAGGAGCACAGATTGCATGAGAAGTCTGTGCTTCTGTGCCTCCTGGGACATCACATTCTCTGTTGAATGAAGACTTTGGCCTTTGATGTGGTAACCTTTCTAGACAATGTTTTCTTCCTGTGTTGCTGCTGATATGATGTGCTTTATTATCACCCTGGAAAGTGAACTGATTGATTTTTGGAGATATTGCATAGGGTAATTGAATGTTATTAAGCTGGTTGGTCTAAGTTGCATCTGGTCTACCTCTTATTAATTACGTGGCCAGTTACTTAACTTCTGGAACTCTCTTTTCTCATCACTAAGACTGGGCTAATAATAACAGACTCATAAGATGTTAAATAGATAACACTCAAGAGTGGTGACTAGGACAGTATCTGGTGTGTGATACATGCTCAACAGTCATGCAATCATCATCATCACCACCACCATCATCATTTTACCTAGGATTCAGGTCTCTTGATCTGACTATGAGATGTTTTACCTTTACAGTATTATATTATTTTGATCATTCCTTTTCGTAAAGCAAGAAGGATGCTAGCAAAGATCATTCCCCCCGGGTGTCATTTCCACCAATTTAAATATTGTGCTTCTGAGGAGCAATCCGGATGTCTTTGCAGATGTTACCACCTCTATATGCGTGTTCACCTGGAATCAAACGTTGCTTGTAAAAAGCCCTTAACTTGACCTTTAGAGTTGGAATGCTTTCTCTCGCCTTAATGTTTTAGACTTCCTTCTGTGCTACTTGAAGCTGATGAAATCTGAAATCTGCCCATTATGTGCTTCTTGTAGGAAAACCTAGTTTAAACACTTAATTTTATTGGTGACTTAAACCCGTGTTTGCCATTTTCTTTGCAAAGAACTCTGAGATTTTGAAAGCAGTCCTCTGCAAATAAAAACATCATGACCAGACTGCTCAGCACACCCTGTGTTCATGGATAGCTTTGCAAATGGAAAAAAAAAAAAGTGCAATTTCTTAATTCCAAGTGGTTGGAATTTGCCTAGAAAATCTTAGCATCCCTGAGGCCATGTAATTTAGTGTTCCTGACACCATCTGCCATCCTCTTCCCCAGCCTTGGTGTTCTTCCCCTACGACCCCACTGGGAGACAGTAAAACTTTGATTACCTACAAGAGTCAGAATACAGAAGATTCCGAATAAATAAAATTTCTGGTTCATTAGGGAATCATCCAGTAGAAAAAATTATTGGGCAGACTAATTTTCAGTACTGCCACTGCCACTTATTAACTGTGTGTCTTTGGTCAAGTCACTTAACTTTCCAGGGTATTTGTTACTCCAGCCAAGAAATGGGAATAGAAATGGAAATATTTCAAGATTACCTTGAGGATTAGAAATAGATTTGCAAAGCATATGGCATATAATAGGTTCTCAATAAGAGTTGGTTCCCTTGTCTCCTACTTTTTCACAAACAAAACTTATTTTCGATGCTCTTCAGGAGTCTCGTGGTAAAATGTTCTAAATGGGGAAGTTTAGGGTGCTTTGGGAGTCCATAGGAGAGGAATCCAACCCAGCCTGGATTAGTTTCAGAGTTCAGTTCAAACTGAGGTTCTTCCTAACTCCAGAGCCCAAGACTCTCACCAGATCTCTCCAAGCTCATGGAGATTGAGGATTTACTCTGAAATGGAACAGGAATGAAATGTGGGGCGTCCAAATCCTTGCACTGTGATGACATTCACTATGCCCTTTCTTATCATCCAAATGCTCTGTTTGCAACACTTTCTAACTTCATGTAGGAAGAAGCTGGTGGGTTAATGGTGTCGCCTGTCTACCCAGTGCCATGTGCTGGGGCCACATGATCATGAATGGATATGGGTTGGTGACCAGGGCTTTCATGAGTTTGGGACGACTGACAAATAAAATTGTGAAATGGAAGTTAGTGAGATTCAAACGCATCTGTGGTCAACTCCTTCAGGATGAGATATAAACATCCTCAAGATCAAAACATCTCTTGCCTCGCCTCCAGGTTCTGTGGCTGAGGATAACGGGTGGATGGGAGTTTGCTGGCAGGTGCAGCCCTCAGGGGTGTCACTGTGCAGCTTTCACTCCGACATGACAACAGCTTCAAAGGCGGGAGATAGAGAACGGAGGCATTAATTAAATCAGCCATCCCAGGTAGGGTCCCTCTACAGAGACTCAGAAAATGAAGATAAGAGCCAAGAGTTCCCTCTGAGGTTCAGGGTGAAAGGAAACCAGCCCCCCCACCAGCCTCTAATGCCCTCAAACAATCTGGCAAAACAACAGGCTTGTCAGTCATCCAGTGAGGAAAACTGGTCCTGATGTGCTCAGAACCATAAAAGAATGGGGTTGATACCAGCTGTAAATTGATGTGAGGCAGCTTGAGCTCCTACACAGGTGAGCACAGCCAGAATGTGTTGGTTTTCATGAAATATCTTTAAAAGTCCAAATTCCTGATTCTGGAATCCATAGCAGTCTGGTGGATTTCAGCCTCATTTCTCAGCTCCCTCCTTCCCCAAACACGTTAGTTTCTTTTAGCGCTTGCAGCACCCTGTCTATATTAGACCCAGAACAGAGGTAAGATGTATCTCTGTCATAGGAGGTTTTAATGTATTTCCACGTGGAGGAGAGGGAGTGGACGCATTGACTTCCTGAGACCCAAGGGAATTCTATCCTATCCCATCCACCTATTTATTCAACAAGTATTCATCGAGCATATACATAACATCAAACCATGTGATATATGCTGAGGATATAGAAACTAAAGATATCTGGTCCCTTCTCTCCAAGAGTGCAAGTTGAGGATGGCAGACAGAAACTACTCCTTTCTAAGCAAAAGATAATCAAACAAAAGCAAGCAAGTTTAGAGGATTTTACTTTTAAAAAATCATTGCCAACATCCTGAGTGTCTTGGCCACCAATTCACATTGCAATCAATCTTCTAAAATCTAATTCATCTCCGTCTGCAGGCTTGGGTGGTGAGAATTTCTGTTCTTAAGATATGGGATCAGAAAAGAATGATTCCGTTCTGCTCACCAGACATCAGATAAGAAAGTACGTGCCTATTTTGTTTTGTTTTGTTTTTGCATTGTCATGTTCAGTGGATGCTTCTTAAGATGTGTTAATTTTCTAGCAAAGCAGTTTCATGCACAGAGTTAAAAATATCAATCAGTTCCGTAGGGAAAATCAGAGGTCCTCTTTCCCCACGTGTCCTGTTCTCCCCTCTTGGGTACCTTCGCAGGGGCAAAGAGTTTTAATGGTTAGCTCTGTATTTCTAAATATGCACAGATTACTATTTCTTGACTGATTTTCCCCAGACGTTATTTATTGATTTCTCTCTTTGGCAAGATAAGAATTTAGTTCTCTTATGGGGGGTGAGTTCTTTTCTTAATCTTGGACTGAAATGAGGATTCTGTGATTCTCAGAGCCTGCAGTGCTTCTCAGAATCCCCTATAGACTGTTCCCACCTTGAGGCTTGTCCAGGCTAGAGGGAGAGAGAGCTTTGATGGGGGCAATGTTGCCAGGTTCAGACACACAAGCTGCCTTCCCACAGGCATTGGCTATTGCCGTTTCCCAGTTGGAATTGCTCAGGGAGCTCTAGGCCTCCTGGAAGATAGGCAAGCATTGCAAATACTTTACAGAAAACTTTGGGGACGGAACACTATTTGGCTGGAAGTCCAAGGATAGCTCTGAGGACCCTGCTGTTGGGGGAACTGAGTCGGTAGTAGTGGGTGGAGCAGAGAGAAGAAAGGACATCTGCATGGTACTTGTTATCATCCAGGGTTCTTGGCCTTCCTTAATCAATAGAAATTAATAAGAGGCCAGACAGGAAATTCAGGCAAGGCTTTATTGGGGCCACTGCTGCAGCAGGGGGGAGTGAAAACAAGTAACAGATGCCCTTGGTCGCTCCCCGAGGGGTGTGGTAGGCTGATTCCTGATACGGGGTGAGGGTAGAGGCGGGGCCAGAGATTGGGCCTGAGAGGCGTCTTAGGTGGCTTGCCCACCCCTTTGGTGGTGGTGTATGTGGGGGACATGCGCAGTCCTGCTTTTGCTCCCAGCTCTTCAAAAGTGGCAGTTGGGTGTTTGGTTTTTTATATCTTGTTGTCCATAATTTGCCCCAACTGCACACACATGTAGTTATTTTTAGTCCCTTATAGTTTCTTTGTATTTTGTTGTTCGAGGGGATGTTTTGTCCAGGTGCGAGCACTGCAGCCAGGAGTCCCAGGTCCCAGCCTGTCTCAGTATAACTCAGCAAAGGGAAGGCATAAGACCCTAATAACTGGACTTTCCTGGTGGCACAGTAGTTAAGAATCCACCTGCCAATGTAGGGGGCATGGGTTCGAGCCCTGGTCTGGGAAGATCCCACATGCCGCAGAGCAACTAAGCCTGTGCGCCACAACTACTGAGCCTGCGCTCTAGAGCCCGTGAGCCACAACTACTGAGCCCACGTGCCACAACTACTGACCCTGCGCTCTAGAGCCTGTGAGCCACAACTACTGAAGCCCGCACATCTAGAGCCCGCGCTCTGCAATGAGAAGCCCGTGCACTGCAACGAAGAGTAGCCCCTGCTCGCTGCAACTGGAGAAAGCCTGCGCGCAGCAACGAAGACCCAATGCAGCCAAAAAAAAAAAAAAAAAGACCTTAATAACTCTCAGGAATAAGACTTTAATATAGATAACAAGCCATGGGGAAGCCAAGGGATTTTTCAGTACACGCTGCTGGGAGAAATATTGGTTAGCAATTTGGCAAAAACTCAGGTTGATCCCTCACGTCAGATTTAACACTGAAAAAAGAAGAAAAAATAAACCTTTCAGATAGAGTCAAAGGCTTTACATTTTTAGTAAAAACAAGCACGAGAACAAAATAAAATTGAACATTTATTAAGTTGCAGAGACAGAGACGATATGGGTGGATAAAATCACAAAACCAAAGATTGATGTACTTAATTATATATTTTGAAAGTCTTTGGTTTAAAAATTTTTAAAAGGAAGCAAAATGGGACAATATTCTAAGTGAAGATGACAAACCCAGGCTTGATATTCTTAACATGAAAGGGCTTATAAAATTATTATGAAAATCACTAAGATCCTGAAAGCTAAAATAGACAGGAAAATAAACATCACAAAAAGAAAACAAAATGGCTTGAAAAACATATGGAAAATGTCCAACCTTGCTAGTAATCAGAGAAATGCAAATTAAAACGGAGATACTATTTTCAGCTAGCAAACGTGTAACCTTTCCAAAAAAACAGAATACCCAAACTGATGGGGGTGTGGCAAAACTGATACTCTGACGCACCGCTGGAGAAAATGTGAGTCCATACAGCCCCTTTGGAAGGCAATTTGGCAACGTGTATCAAGAGCCTTAAAAATACACATGCTTCCACAATTCTACCTCTCAGGCGGCAATCCTAAACGCAGCCAAAGCTTTTTGTATTAAAAGAGTTCCTTTCAGTGTTGTTTACAATGGTGAAAAGGAGAACGGAATCTAAATGTATAACAAGAGGGGGATAGTTAAGTAAATGATGGAATCCATTTGCTGGATTATTCTAAGCTGTCAGTAGTGAGTCTGACCAACCTGGATCTGTTCCTTGCTTCACTTCCATGTGTCCCAGGGAATGCTGTTTACTTTTCTGATCATGCTTCCTTATCTGTTAAAAGGGGACCCTGCAGGGTGGTTGTGAGAATTTCGGCTCAGTATTAGGTCCACTGACTGGGGGTGCTTTTCTCATTTCTCAGTCTTTTATGACTTAGCACCTAGCACTGTTCTTCCAAGTGTTAGGATAGATATTCCTGTGACTCAAAGGATTGCTGTGTCCAGCGGATTTCAGCAGGAAAGCATGAGCAGAGAGAGGAAGGATTGGAGTACCTGGGAGCCAGAGGGGATGCAGCTGCTACGTAAATCTATACGGGGAGGTGTTCAAGGACCCCACACACACCCCTTACTCATTCTTCTCCTGAAACTCTCCCAGTTCAATTGGGATTGAATGGATGTTTTGTGCTAGACATTGAGGGTGGAGGTAGGGGTTGGAGAAATGTTTAGAATGTGGAGATGAATAAGCCATTCCTTATGTTCAGTGAAAACTTTTCTCTTTGAAACACTCACGCTTTGCCTGTTGCTTATCAGCACATAATATTCTCCATGTTCAGGAGAAAATGAACGCACCTCTCTCTGTAGCATTATGGTCTGGTTTCCATCTTCGATGTCAGCATGTTTTCCTTTTTCCTACGGTGGGCACAATTCCTTGTGATATTTCCTTCTTAGTGAGCTAAAATGTCTTCATATCAATCCTGGGAATCTTTTAACAAAAAAAAGTCAGCTTGCAGCCAGAATAAATCACAACTCTTGGAGAAAACCATCATTACTAGCTTTGTGGCACGGTCAGCAGGTATTTGCTGAATACCTATTATGTGCCCACCTGGATACATAATACCAGTTATACCTATATACCTATTATCAGCTCTAGGTATAGCTATTATGTGTCTGTAATGGACAGATGTGGAAGTTAATACATGGTCTCGGTCCTCAACAAGCAACAGTCAAGTGGTGGGAACATCCAGGTCAAGAAATTACTATGCCGTGGAGTTAGGAGAGCTTCAGAATGCCACACTAAAGTGCAGTGGTGGCAGAGGAAAGAGGGAAGTCTTTTCAGGAAAAAGTACCAAGAAAGGTTTCAGGAGGTGGTGAATTTGAGCTGATCCTTGAGAGGGGAATAAGCTTATGAATGTTTGAAAGCAAAGCAAGATAGGGGTGCTGTACCTTCTAGGGTGTATAAGGAAAAAAGACAGCAGAGAGCCCTGGATTAAATCCTAGCTCAGTCAGTTACCAGCTGTGTCTACTGAAAAGGCTAACCAGTCTCTCTAAGCCTCACTTTAAGTAAAAGGGGAAAAGCAATACTTACCCTATGGGGCATATACAGCAGGGCTCTTTCTCCATGTGTCCAGGAATGCTCAGACTCCTGGTGATCTTAAATAGAAAGTACTTTTCATAAGATGAAGATTTTTATGCTCTCCCAGCTACCTGTGTTACCCACCAGGGTTCTTGGATTCCTTAATCAATAGAAATTGATAAGAGGCCAAACAGGAGATTCAGGCAAGGTTTTATTGGGACTCATGCTGCAGCAGTAAGGAGTAAAAACGAGTAACATGTTCCCTTGCTCGCTCCCTGAGGGGGTGGGGGAGACGAGCTAGTTCCTTACATGGGCTGAGGGTCGGGGCTGGTCCAGGGGTTGGGTGGAGGGGTGTCTTAGGTGGTCTGTCCACGCCTTGGTGGTGCTATGAGCAGGGGGCACGCGCAGACACCCTGCTTTCGCTCCCGACTCCTCAGAAGTGGCAGTTGGGTTTTGGGTCTTTTTTATCATCTTGTTCATAATTTGCCCGAACTGTGCGTGCAGTTATTTTTAGTCCCTTATGGTTTCTTTGTATTTTGTTGCTTGAGGAGACTTTACCCAGGTGCAAGCACTGCAGCTTAGGGTCCCAGGTCCCAGGTCCCAGCCTGTCTCACCTGCCTGACCCTCTATTTGTTCTCTTAACAGTGGGACTCTGCCAGGTATACTCTTCTGTTATTGATTCACTATGTGATTTTGGAAAAGTCACTTCTCTTGTCTGTACTTCCGTTTCCTAATCTATAAAAGGAGGGAGGGAAGCACAATGACCTCCTTCAGCTATAATGTCCTGTGCCACAATTCTAGGCAGCGAGAACAGTATATGCAAAAGTCCTGGGGGTGATATCTTTGAGGCAGAATGGATGAAGAGAGAGAATAAAGAAGGCAATGACTGAACTAAATCTGTAGAAGCAGGTGGGAATCTGTGACTCAAAGAGGTGAGAGAAGTTGCCCAAGGCCATATACCTTGTAAATCAGGGGATCTGAGATTTTATCCCAGGTCCAAGCTACCAAAATCCATGCCCCTTCAGTCAACTCTAGACGGATGGGATTTGACCTCTAAAAAGCTCCCCTCACCCCACCTCAGCAGCAAGGCAGACATCTGTCAGAAGTTAGTTGGATGCAAGGGCATTGGCACGAGACCCTGAGAGGCTGACCCAATTATTATCACTTGACCGGCTACAGAAAATTTTAAACCAGCTACATGGGAAGGAAGTGTTTGCTGGGCTCTGATAAGGCCTTAAATGGAGCAATGCCCTGCCTCGCTCACAAGGCTCCAACAAAATCCAACTGTTTATTTGATGAAAAATACAATTTGCCTTTAATTGACATTTCCCCCGATGGTAAGGGTCTGTAGGCTGCAGTCTGGCTGGCACAAGGAGTGGGACTTTGTAGCATTGGGCTGATGTGTTACTCGAGGCTATAGGATTCTACAGACCCAACGGGGAGTGTGTCAGGACATCATTGCAACTCTCCAATGCACCCGCACTGAGTTTTTGGAAGGAGACCTTTATGTACAAGGCAAAGCAGACTTAGAAGCAGAATGTACCTTCCGAATGACTCTCTCTTAGGGGAGTGAGGAAGGAAAGGAGAAAATGAGGCAGATAGAATGAGCTTTTGCAAGAATGTATTTAAAATTAAATTGCATTTTAAAGGGAATGTGGAAATCCTTGCTCTGCAAAGAAGCAGGGTGGAGAGAAGCCAGCAAATCGTGGTAGAAAGTCAGAAAGTGACGTAGGCTTTGGAGGCAAGAAGACTTGATTTGAAGTGTTGATCTGCAATTATCAGCTGTATAACCCTGGCCAATTAACCTAGCTGAGAATCAATGTCTGAAAATAAGGATAATAATATACTTACATGATGGTGTGATTATGCAGGTTGTGACACAGCAGTCACTGAATGTATTTTTTTCTCTGCCTTATTAACCAAGAAATATGTATCATTAGCAGGAAATGGGGAGGTACAGAGCACCTTGGAGTCATAAAAGTAGCCTCTAATTAGCAGTATAGTAGTTGACAACTTGGAATCAACTGGAGTCTCCCTCAGAGAGAAATCGCTTCTGGTCCATTGAAAGTAGCATCCCTAGAGAGGGGAGTAGATCTGGAGCTTCACTTGAGAAGCAGAGCAAGTGGTCCCATTCTCTAGGAAAGGAGACGTGTATAAGACATTTGGATGCTAAGGGTTTAAGACAAAGCGCAAACCACTGACCTCAGATCCTGAGAGAGGACATGGATGGGACTTTGGGGTTCCGTGGGGCGCAGGGTGATGTCCCAAGTCTGACACAAATGAAATTCTGTAATATGGAGATCACATCTGGACATCTTTGGCCAAGCTTAATTCAGAGGGAATGAGATCAAACAACCACACGAGTGATCCAGGAACAGTAACATCAATGTAGAGAGAGAGGACAAATGTTATCTGTTAGACTGTGTAGAACAGTGATTCTCTTGGCCTGTAGAATCATCTGGAAAGCTCTGAAAACGAATGTGTCTCTACCCCAGGCTCACTAAATCAAAATCATCATGTGGATCCAGGCTGAACACCACAGGTGTAGACCAATTTTAAACAGCATTCGGGGGCTTCCCTGGTGGCGCAGTGGTTGGGGGCCCGCCTGCTGATGCAGGGGACGCGGGTTCGTGCCCTGGTCCGGGAGGATCCCGCGTGCCGCGGAGCGGCTGGGCCCGTGAGCCATGGCCGCTGAGCCTGCGCGTCCCGAGCCTGTGCTCCGCAACGGAAAAAAAAAAGCATTCAGATTGTTTTCAGTTTGGAGCTGTCGTGAGTAATGCGCTAAGAACATGCATGTGCGAGTCTGTGGACACCGGTAAATGGTCTATCCATACGATGGGATGCTTTTCAACAATAAAAAGGAACAGACTACGGACACATACTCCATCATGGGTGAGCCTCGGACACTGTATGCGAAGTGAAAAAGAGAAGACAGACACAGAGACCACAGATTATATAATTTTATTTACCCGAAATGTCCAGAAAAGATAGAAAAGAGAAAGTCGATTAGTGGTTGTCTGGAGCTGGGGGTGGGAATAATGATTATCTGTAAATGGGCATGAGGGATCTGTGTGTGTGTGTGTGTGTGTGTGTGTGTGTGTGTGTGTGTGTGTGTGTAAATGTTCTCAAACTGATTTATGATGATGGTTGCACCACTTAGTAAAGGTACTGAAATCATCAAAGTGTATAATTGAGATGGATGAATTCCCTGATTGGAAACTATACCTTAATGAAGTTGTTTAGAAAAGCAATGCGGTGAGGCCGCGAGGAGCGATGGTGGCAGCGGACTGTTTGAAAGCCGTGGATTTCCCGGCCTAAGTGTGGAAGTTGGACAGCCACCTCCCTACCCCACCCGCACTTCCACCACACGTACACAGCGTAAACCCAACCTCTTTCCGGCGTATGTGAAATTGATGGGGAGACCCAGAGGAGGGCTATCAGATTTTTTTGCCAGTCTAGTAGGTGAGGACTCTACGATTACTTGGAAAAATAAGAGAATTACCACGATATTTTCATACTAAGTTTATAGAACAGCTGAGACCAGTTATGTGAGGATGAAGTGAGATGATACATGTAGAGATGATACAGGGAGAGTGCCCTGGCGGGAGGAAGACGTACAATAAATGAGTCCCCTTCCCCTCTGCCTCGGGCAAACCCCATTGTCTTTCCTCTTTATGATCTACTCCCATTCCATTGTTTACCATCAGAGCTATCCATGTATCCGACGGGACTTTCATTTTCTCCACAACCCTTAGACTCACCTACGTGATTCTATATATCAGTACTAAAGACTTTTCCGGTAGGCTCACTGATAATCTCTCTCCCTCTCTCTCTCACTCTGTTTTTATTTGGGATGTTAAAGCTCTCTGGAGAACTAAAGATACTGCTTTTTCTCTCATTTTCTAAACTGGGAAAGCCAGGGCATCAGAGCAGTGATGGTGATTAGGCCAAGCCCTGAGTTGGTTACCATCAGAATGGGTACTTTTCACCATATCCCACTGACTGAGCCCATCGTCAGCTGTGAACAGTCTACAGAAGTACTACTAAAGACCTAATTTCTGCCTGTGCACCATCTCACACTGGCACGAGCACAGAGACCTCACCCTACTGGTGAGACGTCTTGATGATACGACCTAATGGAGGCATTTTGAAATCTCAGGGTGCAGTTGAGCAGCGGCGTGACTGTGGGCAAGTTGCTTAACTCTTCAGACTTCTTCTTGGTCTGTTAATATGGGAAGGCCTGTTGCACAAGGCAGTTATGAAAATTCAATGAGATTATAAACACAAAGAGTGCAAGCACCGTGAATACTCATTCGCTTCCCCAAGCTTCAGAAAAGCAAGAAACTGCAGTATTGTCATCAATTGTCGAAGTTCGTGGCTATCTATGTCTCTGAGATCACAAAGCATTTGCCTATCTGGCAGTCCCAGGGTCATTAATCAGAGCATCGTTTTGAGCGGGTTGGAACTGAAAATACAAATGTTGAAAGTGAATCTGGGCTCTTCCAACGAGGTTGTTTCTAGGAATGAATCACTTGCTGTAATTGAGAAAGTCACTGCAGTGACTTGAGAAAGATATCTTAGTTTTGTCACCTAGGCAAAAGTAACAAATGTGGCTAGGCGATGTCTCTAACACTTGCTGTTAGCTTGCTTACTTCTCATTTGAAGCTCCGTAAAATCAAAACATAAAACTGTGTTTCTGTCCATCACTTACTGGACTATTCCAAGAATTTGGGGGGCACCTCATAAAAGGGAAAGATGGGCTAGTTATCATTTTGAGTTGCCACTTGTATTCATCCATGTGTTTAATTTAGTATCTCAGCTCTCACTTTCCCCACATGAATCCATCTTGATCCTCTGGATAAATTTCTAATTGTTATACACAACAAGATTGTTCTGCTTTAATGTCAGCTTTTACGGTTTGATTATTTATATATATGCTTAAGAAATCATTTATACTGCTAACATCCTCTTGAAAAAAACGTTTTCTTTCCCTGCTAATCAGCTGCAATGCCTTGGAGGGGTTACCCACACCTATAGTTTCAGATGCAAAGGCTTGTAAATGGTTTTATTTTAAATTTTAATTAATTATTCCAACTTCTAGCAGCTGTGCTAGTGAAGTGGTTGTTAATTCCGCATGGTAGAGATAATGTGGGCAGACAGAAGGGAGCCACATTACTGCTGGCAGACCCTGAAAGAAGGAGGGAGGAGAAAGCGGCCAATTATGTCAAGTGGCCCAAACTCCGTGACATGCTGACTCTGCGTGGAATCAGAATGCTTGAAAAAGTCATCCATGCTGCCTTGAACCTGAAAAAAGCCACTTAGCAACGATAGCCATCCCTTTGGAGGAAACCCAGTGGAATCAAACAGGTTTCAGGGAGATCTTGCTAATTCTCAATAGCAGAAAGACATCAGACCATGCTGAGAATCTAGTCAGTTGTCCTCTTGTCAAGCACAAATTCCCAAGCTCCACTGGAAGTCTGGCCCAGAGTGCTGGGAATGGGTCCATTTTGAGTGGGGGCACTGGTCATTTGATGCAGCAGGCGTATCTGTCACTCAGTATCAAGTGTAAATTCCTCACATCTAATGACAAGGCGGGCAGTCGAACATCTTCCTCTGCAGAAGGCATGGATTTGAGTTCAGCTCTATTCTCTACCAGCCGTATGAGACTGGCCAATAAAGAAGAGAGTAATCCCTGCCTTAACAGGGCAGCAGGGCTGCTGTGAGGATCAAGTGTGATAATATTTCTAAAACCCTTAATACTGGAACTGGTTAGGCGTTCAACACACATTTCTTTTCAGATATTTTCTATGCATATTTTTACATAATTGAGATGGCAATGCATATAGAATTTTGTCTGAGATAGAAATAAGGGTTCAAAATCATATTCTATGAGAACTCAAGACATGGCTCTATTGTTCTAACAGATGATGTCAATATAGTTCTGATTTCTTTTTGTATAAACATTTTCCTTTTTCTTCACTATTTTAGCATTTTCTATGCCACTTTATTTTTTTAAATTTATTTTATTGAAGTATAGTTGATTTACAATGTTGTGTTAATTTCTGCTGTACAGCAAAGTGACTCAGTTATACATATATATATTATTTTTTATATTCTTTTCCATTATGGTTTACCACAGGATATTGAATATAGTTCCCTGTGCTATACAGTATGACCTTGTTGTGTATCCATTCTCTCTATAATAGTTTGCATCTGCTAATCGCAAACTCCTAATCCATCCCTTCCACACCTCTTCTTCCCCTTGGCCACCACAAGTCTGTTCTCTATGTCTGTGAATCTGTTTCTGTTTCATAAATAAGTTCACCTGTGTCATATTTTAGATTCCACGTATGAGTGATATCATATAGTATTTGCCTTTCTCTTTCTGACTTACTTCACTTAGTATGATAATCTCTAGGTCCAACCATGTTGTTGCAAATGGGAAATTTTCATTATTTTTTAGGGCTGAGTAGTATTCCATTGTATACATATACTACATCTTCTTTAGCCATTCATCTGTTGATGGACATTTAGGTTGCTTCCATGTCTTGGCTATTGTAAATAGTGCTGCTATGAACATTGGGGTGCATGTATCTTTCTGAATTATAGTTTTGTCCAGATACATGCCTAGGAGTGGGATTGCTGGATCATATGTCTATGCCACTTTAATTTTCTGGAAATTTTAATTTGTGTATATATGTATATTTTTTCTTCCGGTTTTATTGAGATATAATTGATATACAGCACTGTATACATTTAAGGTGAACAGCATAATGATTTGACTTACATACATCATGAAATGATTACCACAATAGGTTTAGTGAACATGCATTAACTCATACAGATACCAAACAAAGGGAAAAGAAAATATTTTTTCCTTGTGAGGAGAACTCAGGATTTACTCTCTTAACTTTCATATATAACGTACAGCAGTGTTAATTATATTAACCATATTGTACATTATATCCCCATATTTATATATCTTGTAACTAGAAGTTTGTACATGTGGACCACCTTCATCCAATTCTTCCTCCCCTGCACCCCACAAATCTCTTTTTCTATGAGTTTGTTTGTTTTTTTTGAAGTATAATTGACCTGCAACGCTATGTTAGTTCCTGGTGCACGACATAGTAATTCAATATTTCTATACATTACGAAATAATCACCACTATAAATCTAGTTACCATTTGTCACCATACAAAGTTATTACATAACTATGAGCTATATTCCCCATGCTGTTAATTTCCCTGGGACTCATTTATTTTGTAGCTGGAAGTTTGTCCCGCTTAATCTCTCTCACCTCATTCACTCATTTTCTTTTTAATTTTTGTGATCTAATGTATTGTCATAGATAAGAGTTTGATTTAGCAATATTTTAAGGATATCTGCATCTAGGTTCTGGAAAACTGTTGGATGATATGTTTTGTCTAGTTTTCTAGTTGTTTACTGTGGGAAGACTAGCCCAGTACCAGTTACTCAATCATAGCCAGAAGCAGAAGACTTTAGCGTTTTGTTTTACTACCTGGAATTCAGATAGCTTCACCAGGGTATATTTCGATGTGATGTTTGTCTTCCTTATCACTGCATTTAAAATAGTGCCTGAGACACAGGTGGTCAATAAGAACTTGTTGACTACATGAAATACCCCAGCTGATTACCTGGTCAGCCCCTTCTTCAGCTCAGGAAATGTATTCCCTATTGTTTATTTGGTAATTTCCTCTCTTACGTTCTTCCTGGAACACTTACTAAACAGGTGTTGGACTTTCTGGATATATCTGTCATGTATCTTAATACCCGCACCCCGTGTTTGATTTTTTTTTTTAACCAGTTCTGAGAGAATCCCTTGGCCTAGTATCCCAGTCCATATTTTAGTCTTCATTGGTATTCATCCTTCTGTGCAGACCATTCATCTACTAAATTCTAGACTTTGGTTTGGCAATCCTGTTTTTCTTTCTTTTATTGAAGTATAGTTGATTCACAATGTTGTGTTAGTTTCTGGTGTACAGCAAAGTGGTTCAGCTATACATTTACATGTACATATTCTTTTTCATACTCGTTTCCATTATGGTTTGTTACAGGATATTGGACATAGTTCCCTGTGTTATACAGTAGGACCTCGTCTTTTTTTTTGCGGTACGCAGGCCTCTCACTGCTGTGGCCTCTCCCGTTGCGGAGCACAGGCTCCGGACACGCAAGCTCAGCGGCCATGGCTCACGGGCCCAGCCGCTCCGCGGCATGTGGGATCTTCCCGGGACCGGGGCACGAACCCATGTCCCCTGCATCGGCAGGCAGACTCTCAACCACTGCGCCACCAGGGAAGCCCAGACCTTGTCTTTTATATATAGTAGTGTGTATCTGCTAATCCCAAACTCCTAATTTATCCCTCTCCCCACCTTTTCCCTTTGGTAAACATAAGTTTGTTTTCTATGTCTGTGAGTCTGTTTCTGTTTTGTAGTTTATTTGTATCATATTTTAGATTCCACATATAAGTGATATCATATAGTATTTATCTTTCTCTTTCTGACGGCTTCACTTAGTATGATCATCTCTAGGCCCATCTATGTTGCTCCAAATGGCAGTATTTCATTCTTTTTTATGGCTGGGTCATATTCCATTGTATACATGTATCTTCTTTATCCATTCCTCTGTCGATGGACATTTAGGTTGCGCCCATGTCTTGGCTATTGTAAACAGCGCTGCTGTGAACACTGGGGAGCGTGTATCTTTTTGAATTAGAGTTTTCTCTGGATATATGCCCAGGAGTAGGATTTTGTTTTTGAGAGTTCTGGTTCTTTCCTTTCCTTTGCAGCCTGTTCTTTCTTATTGATGTGATAACTTGATAAATCTCCTTCAGCTTATTGCATTAACTGTTCCCTCACACATTAATTTGTTATTTACTGTATTTTGAAATTCTTTTTCACACGGTTAGATTTCTTCAAATGTATGGTATTGATTGGTTGCTGTTCATAATTATTGATGAAATTTAAATTGAGCGATGTTGCCAGCTGGGGAATAATTCCTCAGTCTAGGTGAAATTTCATGTTCTTTTGGCAGTGAGTGCAGATTTAGATCATAAGTGCCTTAGTGTCGGTGTTTTTGTAAGAGAAGGGAGTGGAGGAGGGGATGGGAGACTAAGTGGAGTTTCCTCTAAGATGTGTAAATGGAGGGTTTTTCACTTTGAGTGAGTGATCTCTCTTTGTCTTTCCTGGAAGCTATAAGTTATCTGAGGCACAGCCCCATCTCACTGGACATACATCTCACTCTGGGAGTCTTTGTCAGAATTTCTGGGTCAAAGAGGGTACATAAAACATTATTGTAGGGACACATGTCAGATAAAGACCCTCTGATATGCAGGGCCTGGCTTAACTGCTCTCCCTTATGGTTACTCGCTCTGCTAATAACCCATGGCCTTTTGTTCTTTATCCATTCTCCTCCCACCGTCAGTCCTTTCCAGCTCCTTTTCTCTTCCATCAGGTTGTTTTGGTGGTACCCTTCCCATCCTTCTAGTTCTACTATGGATTTTTTAAAATGTGTATACTTTTCTTCTGTCATTTTAGTCCTGCATATTCAACCACAAGTCTCCATGTACAATTTTATATCCTATTTTATTGTACAATGCCTGTCTCCAAGCATTTTCTCTGTCACTAGATGTATTCACACCCATGTAAAATCAAACTCCAAAAGCCCAGATAAAACAAGCAAATAGATTTGAGTGAGCCACTTGTCTGAGCAGAATATAACAGCCAGTGTTTGTTTCTTCCACAGTGATTAGGAAACAATTAAACCAATATTAGGAAAAGGAGTAGCAAGAAGTAACATGTCATTTACAAAGTCCATCTGAGAGAGTTAAGGTGTGTTTATCACTAGGGGACAGCTCTCAACGAAACAGATCTTCATTCAAAATACTTTAAAACAGCAGAGATCAATGGACAGAATAGATTTTCAAGAAGAAGGGAATGGAATTAGCATACAGGACACATAAACTTCTTGACCTTGTATATAAAGCCGTGAAAGTGATACTTCTTACAAACATATTCCCATTCAAAAGGTGAAGCTGTGGAGTTTTTTTGTTTTTTGTTTATTTTTTTAGGAAGAGCTGAGCTGAAAGAATTATGGTCACCAGGCAACTGGAGTGTGGGAATGGGTTTGTATAGTTTTTGTATTTTTTTTCACTCATTACTGGATTGATTCAGTCATTAAACAACTATAAATTAAGTATCCACAACAGACACCAAACACTACTCCTACAATGAAGGAATTCACAGTCTAACAGAAGAGGGGAAAAGTAAGCACGTCATTTAGAATACTGTACATTGGTCCTACAATAAGATTAATAATATGGTCTATGAGATCCCGTAAGAACCTAATTAAATATTGGGGAAGAGACGGCTTCTCAAAGGAAGAACAACTCATCAGAAGCCAGGAGGACCAGTAGGAATTAATCATGTAAAGAGCAATGGAAAGGATTTTTTAGATAGAATAGATGTTCAAGCATTCAGAGGCACTAGTGAGAATGGTATGGTCCCAAAGAATTGTAAATAGCTCCACGTGACTGAAGTAAAGAGTGTGAGGGGAGGGGCTTCCCTGGCGGTCCAGTGGTTAAGCCTCTGTGTTTCCACTGCAGCGGGAGTGGGTTCAATCGCTGGTCGGGGAAATACAATCCTGCTTGCCTCACGGTGCAGCCAAAAAAAAAAAAAAAAGAGGGTGAGGGGAAACGAGCAAAAATAATGCTGGAAAGGTAAGTGGATCTTTGATTTGTGCCGAGTTTCTGGCAGAGGAGTAGCATGGTCGAGTTTGGCTGCAGAGCGTAGAATGGATTACAGAGAGCAGGCCTGGAATCATGGAGACCTCTTCGGAGAGCGTCGTAGATGTCCAGCTGAGCAGTGGTGGTCACTTTCACGAAGGCATTGTCAGCGTACATGAAGGTAAACAGAGGAGTTCTAGGACTACTTAGGAGTTATAATAAGTAGAATCTGGTGAGTGTTTGCACTTGACGGTGGGGGAGAAGAAGGCATCAATGTTGACATCCTTTCATTATCGGATAAATGCAAGTCCATTCACAGAGATGAAGAGTGTGGATGGGAACAGTGACGGAGGACAAGTTTTGGGAGAAGATAATATTTCAGTTTTGGGTGGGAGGCACCAATGGAACTATACAGTGGGTAGCAAGATATGTTAATATGCAGCTCCTGTGGGAAATCTGAGCTGCAGATTATATCTGGGGGGGGGGGCCCTAAGTGGTAGTGATAATTGAAAACATGGGACTAGGTAAAAATCAACCCAAAAAAGAGCATAAAGACATAAAATATGAGAGAGAGAAGAGGAAAATTAGACTAGATTGGTGTATTAGCTCAGGCTGCCATGTAAAATGCCACAGACTGGGTGGCTTAAATGACAGAAATTTATTTTCTCACGGTTCTGGAGGCTGGAAGTCTAAAGTCAGGGTGCCTGAATGGTCGGGTTCTGGTGAGAGCCCTCCTCCTGCTTCATGGTTTACATATGGCCGCCTTCTTGCTGTGTCCCTACGTGGTGGGGAGAGAGAGAGAGAGAGAGAGAGAGGAATTGGTTTGTTGATGGGTTGATTTCTGGCAGCACTAAGTTTCAGGATGAACCTTCAAGCCCCAAACTCCCAAATCTTTTCCTTTGATCACCGTAAGCTCCCCAGTGTTCTTTCCAGCTACACAATCCCAAAATTCCCTCTTTTGCTTAAGCTAGTCTGAGTTGTGTTTACACTCCTAAAATTTTTGAAGAATCCCGACTAATACTGAGATTGTTGGTGTGGAGATGAAAGCAAGAACACTGTGATTTGAGGAATCAATAAAGGGTGAGAAAGTAGAGAAAAGAGTAGCTGGTTTGTAAGAGAGGTTCCTCCCTTTCTGCAACAAACATTTCCTGTTCTATGTACCGGCGATTTAGCATTGAACATAGGTGATAGATATCTGCATCTATAGCCGAGCGTGAATAAATCTCTTTGATAAGAAAATTCTGTTGAACATCAAAATGCAGAGCCTATTTATGGTATGACCCAATCTTCACTTCTACAGTATTGCATGTGTAGCAATAATATTGAATTTTTACTTAACACTGCAAGGGCAAACATTTTCATTTATGGAAGATAGCCAAAGCAGAACTTCTCCCTTAAATACAACACTGGTTTTGGGAGTGAAGATGTAAACAGAAATACACTTTCCCAGATTGAATCTTCCCTTTGTCATTCTTTCCCATGGTGAGCGTTCACTTGTGCTTTTAGCCCAGATGGGCACACGGAGGATGAAATGGCACAGCATTGTTAGGACCTGGGACGAGGGAGGATATAGAAACAGACCTTCTGCACCAGGCAACGTGGTATCTTGTGTTGCTGCCAATTAATTAGTGATGAGTTTGTCATGTTGCCTGTTGCCCAGGATGATTAATCTGAGCCCCAATCCAACTAAACCATTAAGGAAAGTTCACAGCAAGATAAGCTGTGAGTGACAATGTTACCCTTTAGAAGAAGGGGAGCTGACAGAATGAAATGCAACCCCCTGCCTCCCCCTCACTGGCTTCCAGCCTGTCATGACAAAATCCCTGAGCTCCTACTGTGACTAAAGAGCTGAGAAGGCATGCTTTAGAGTCCCATGAGCAGGGACTGTGAGAACTTAAAGGGGCATTGGGGTTCACTTCTCAAACCTGCTCATACCACGCATGAGCGGGTGGAGGTCCAGAGAGGTCATTTCACTTGCTTACAGACACCCAGCAAGTTGTTAGCTGGGCTGGGGCTACAGCTCTGTCTTTTGACCCTCAGTGTTGTCCCTGTCCTGCTGTATCACAGAGTTCTGCTCTCACACCATTTTCTTCTCCTACAGAGGAGAGGTATAGTTTTGTTTGTTTGAAATCACATGACCCAACTTTATTTATTTATTAACATTTTAATTGGAGTATAATTGCTTTACAATGGTGTGTTAGTTTCTGCTTTATAACAAAGTGAATCAGTTATACATATACATATATCCCCATATCTCCTCCCCCTTTCATCTCCCTCCCACCACCCTCCCTATCCCACCCTTCTAGCTGGTCACAAAGCAGCGAGCTGATCTCCCTGTGCTATGCGGCTGCTTCCCACTAGCTAGCTATTTTACATTTGGTAGTGTATATATGTCCATGCCACTCTCTCACTTCGTCCCAGCTTACCCTTCCCCCTCCCCGTGTCCTCAAGTCCATTCTCTAGTAGGTCTGCGTCTGAGGAGAGGTACAGTTTTGAAAACACTCTTGAAGGACATGAGATTAGAGGCCTGCAGATCTAAGTTCTGGTCCAGCCTCTGGCATCAGCTTCCTCTGTAAAGCAGCAATGGAAGGAGAAGCTGTCTGCCAGTGGGGCATCTTGACTGTTTTCCATGTGGCTGCTCGTTCTTCAGTAGGCCAGATCTACTTCCTTCTGTGATGGTCTCAGAGAAGCATTCCAAGAGACTGAAGGTGGGCACTGCAAGACCGCTTGATACCTAGACCTCAAAACTTGTACAATATCAATTCTACCATTTTCTATTTTTTTTTTAGTAAATATTTTTATTTTTTAAAATTTTTATTGGGGTATAGTTGATTTACAGTGTTGTGTTAAATTCTACCACTTTCTATTGGTCAAAGAAAGTTACTGGGCCAACCCAAACTCAAGGTGTGGGGAAACAGACTCCAGTTCTTGTTGAGAGGAGTGGCAAATTTATGTCACCGAGGGTCACATGGGATATCACTTACTTTTTTCAGTAATCTTCGCAAATTGCATCTTTCATCTCTGGCAGTCTAGAAATTTGAAGTCCCCACAAAACAGCAAAATAACTCCACTAACCACATTACCCAAATACACTTTATGTATTTTCTCTGGATCATGTTGTTTATGAAGTGCTCCCAATTATTTTGTTGTGGCGGTGGTGTATAGGGGGGTGGCACTGAGAGAAAATATAAGCATGTGTATGTAGATCATGTAATCACATATATGCATGCATGTCAGTTTATGTGCAAGTGTATGTTTTAAATTGATATTTGACTTACTGTTCAGAAAAGATGTCATATGACACAAAAGAATGTGTAATATCAAAAGAGAAAGCCCAAATTCAAAATAGATGCAAGATAATTTTCAAAACACAAAAGAAGAGCAATAAAATGGAGGCAGAAATGACTTAAAATGCTTAGACTTAATGTCCTTAACCACTTTTGTTGGGCAAAGTACAAACTTGACTCTGGGCTTCCCAGGAGACACTGTGAAGAGCACAGCACGTGGCTACTGCAGAGGGAGATGGAGAAAGTAGTGACTTTTCATCTCTTGCTCCTAAAGCCTGCTGTCAAGATTGCATTCCCTCCATTGGATTCCATGACCTACTCATATAAGTTTCTCTGCTTTTTCTCTTCATAGCTTGAATGGAGCTTCTCTATGATCAATTTCAATTTTGTTTTAAATTGTGATTTTTAAAACATCTTTATTGGAGTACAATTGCTTTACAGTGGTGTGTTTCTGCTTTATAACAAAGTGAATCAGCTGTGCATATGTAATCTTAATGAAAAGCAGAGACCAACAGTGGAACCACCATGGCCTCTGTGTTCTGCCCATGGTGCTGAACTAGGCAAGAGCCAAAGGTGGACTGAGCCCCTGATTTCTGAGAGCCTCTAGGCTGTGACTGACAGAATCCAGGTACAACTCAGAATATGTGTGTGTTTGTCCTGACTGCTGCTTCTAAACCAGACCACCCTTAACACACTCTTTTTCATATCAAATAGTTGGAACCCTGCAATAGAGGAGTTGGGTATCCCTGTTCAGCTCATCAAGAAAGGCTTGGGTTTCTCTGTTTCTGTCTTTGTACCACACCTCTTAGAATATCCCTGAGTTCACGTGTCTCTGATCTTTCTATTTAGACTCTGTTACCCAGCTCTGTGCTCATACCAAATCATGTGGCAGATTTTCTGAGTTTTTTTCCTCAGCTTTTGAATTCTACCTCAAATATCCAGTTTGCACTGATCTCTCTCTTACTGGTAGCCTCCATCATGTAGTTAAGAGAACGTCCCAGAGATCTACTCTGGGACTATAATTGGCCTATAATGGTCCTATAATTGGCCATCTGATCCCTACCAGATAGCACCAGTCACTCAGACAAGGGAGAGTTATACAGAAAGAAATCTTAAATTCAAGACAAGGGCAGGGAGAAGGTGAAAGACTCTGAGGCTGAGAGGCTGTCTAGAAAGTGACCTCTTCCAAAGCACTTTTTAAAATTTTTGTCAAAGAGCAGACGTTCTAGGGCATCCCGCTGAATGAGGACTGTTTCCATGTTCCCAGCAGTCAACCCTTGGAACTAAAGAAAATATACATGCTAGCTGTAGCAGAAAAGCTATTATTGATCTCTGCTCTAGAGAGAAGGAATGATGCTTCTCATCGAATAAGGATTTCTTTTTTAAAGAACAAGACAAAGCCAAGAACACCCAGGGTTATTTTCCCCTTCAAACGGCTGTTTATCTTGCTGAGTCTTGGCTACTATATTAACTAGAAAAATCAGAGGCAAACAGATTTCAAATAGCCTCCACGAGATTGAAATGAGTACTCAGCTGTGGTAGACAAATTCAGAAGTTGTCACAAAATGGTCCTGTGATTGTTTTGAGATAATTTATTTGTTTATCTCACACACACACACACACACACACACACACACACACACACACACACCACTGCTGGATTCTTCTATTCATCATCACTGCCAAGTGATGTTGATTCCCTGCTTAGACAACTGCAGTGCCCGGCATCTCTGTATCTCCAAAGCAGCTCATCCTATCCACGTATAGTTCTGACCAAGGAAAATTACTCCAAACATTAAAATCAAACTCCTCCTTTCAAGTTCCTCCCACCTCTTTGTCTCAGTTCTAATTCCTTGATCCCCAGAGAACAAGTCAGAACGAAATATGTGACAGTCCACCAAATATTTGTTGACAGTAACCCTTCTCCCATGAAGCTTCTCTTCTTAGTGGACTTTTTCTTGTTTGTCATTGTAAATTGGTACACACACAGGACACATATTCTTCCCTAGAACAAATGAGAAGACCCTGTTGTTTTTGAACTGTTTAGAACTCCCTGTTCATCACCCCTATGGCTATTCAACCACTAAGTCCTGCTTATTCTACCACCTGCAAAGCTCTTAAGTAATGCAGTAGCAGAATCATGCAGTGGTTAGGAGCCCAGACTCAGGATCTAGACTTCCTGGGTTTCAATCTGCCATTTGCAGGCTGCATCACTTTGGCCTCAACATCATCATCTGTAAAATGGAGGGAGTAACAGTACCTAGTTCATACGATTGTTGCTTAAGTATGTGTAATGCTTTTAGAACAGTGGCTGAACCATAAGCACCTGATAAGAGTTGTTATTGACATTGTTTTTATTACTGAATCTCCTCACTTATGTCCTTCCATACACATACAGTCTTCATTCAAACTGACACTACCTTCCACTTGGCACCTCCAATAGCTTCTTAACTTTTCTTCCTGGACTCTGCCTCCATCAGTCCATTCTTACATTGTGTAGCCAAGATAAACGGTTAAAACTAACAAATGGACAAAAACTTGGTGATAATTGTGTGTATGTATGAGGATGTGGAGATAACAAGAACCGTAAGAAAATAAGCCATGGGAACTGAGAAAATCCATGAAGGGTGTTGGGTTCTCTCCTGCTGTGTCCTGGGATTTTGTCCAAGGTTTTGTGAAGGGTTGGTGTACCCAACTGACTACCCAATACTCCAGCCCTTGAATGTTTGACTCTTCATGTAAGTTAGGCAGGAGCCCAGTTCTCAGAGAGCTTCTGGCCATACCTAACACAGATGGTATCATCACTGTATCTTGGGAAAATGTGCAATATTCCATTTGGTCACTTGGTGATGCTAAAGGGTTCCACTGGACAGTTTATCTACTGGGGTTTGCTATGTAACAATCCACCCCAAAACTCAGTGGCTTCAAACAACCACCATTTATTATTATATCTCAAATGAGTGTGGGTTTACTGTGGATTGGCTGATCCTGGTTGGTTTCAGCAGATCTCTGCTCGGTTGTTAATACTTCTGCAGGTCAACTGGGACCCTACTCTTTGCTGGATTGGAAAGATCACTTTAACTGGGGAAGCCCTACTTCAGGTGTCACTCCTTTTCTTCCAGGGACCAGCATCTAGCCTGAGCTTTTCCTTCTCAATAGAAATGGTGAAACGTGAGAGGAAACATGTAAGGCTTAGGCTCAGAACCAACACATCGTCAATTCTGTTTTATGCAGTTGCCGGATCAAACCACCCACGTGGCCAAGTCAAGAGCAGGAAGTAATGTTCACTGATTCTGCTCATAGATTTCCTGGTGTGAGGAAATCTGCAGCTGTGGGATCTCCTGGTTGCTGCCTAAGGCCGTATTACCCTCATGGGGTTTACAAAGGTCCCACACTGGCAAATACTATATCTTCATTTGAGACCAGGGCTCTCAAGCTCAAATACTTACAAAGGTCAGGAAGCTAATATAATGAGTGAATTGAGTGGTGTGGGAAGCATAATTAAGTGGAGTGGTTATGTCTTATCTTGAGCGAGGGAGATAACTGTTGTGAATGCCCTGCCCCATGTTAATAGCAACATAATGTAGCAACTGTTCTAATACTTACATATGGTAGGCACTATTTTTAAAACGTTGCTTAGGGAATTCCGTGGTGGTCCAGTGGTTAAGACTCCATGCTTTCACTGCAGAGAGCCCAGGTTTGATCCCTGGTTGGGGAACTAAGATCCCACAAGCCACGCAGTGCAGCCAAATAACTAAATAAATTTTTTTTTTTTTTTAAATAAATTTTAAAAGTTAAAAAAAAAATTGCTTATATTAGTTCATTTAATCCTTAAAACAAGAACTTAACATAGGCATTATTATTATTATTCCCATTTTACAGATGAGAAAATTGAGGCACAAAGAGGTTTGATACCTTGCTCCCAATCACAGAGCTGAGATTCTAAATCAGGAAATCTGGCTCCAGAGTTCACATTCTTAAACATCATACTCTACAACCAGATCTTTTTATTTTTAAAAAGTCAGAAATGCAGATTTTCACATAGAATCATTCAAGTTTTACATCTGGACAGGTAATTTTAAGTAAATAAAAATCACAGTACAGGCCAAGGAAAATATATTTATGGGCTGTGGACCTCTAGTTTAAGACCACTTTTTGAACTAGAGGGTTGGTCTGCTCAGGACAATTCTATCATCCTGAATTCGGGTCAGCTGCCACTCCAGGCCTCCTACTCTTCTGGAAAAGTACTGAACTCAATCAGAGCTTCAAAAATCAACCCCCAAGGTCTCAGTAGTGTCTTCACAAAACTCTGGCTGATTCTCCTGCCCTGGCATTGGCCCAGGGTATCAGGTAGGCGCTGCCTGACATCGGCCAGTCCTTTAGAGCGCGTTGGAAATTGAGCCCAAGGTAAAGACTGGCCTTGGTTTGCAGATCAAGCTTGGGACCAGCTGTAAGCCTTTTCACCTTGTGGTTTCACCTTCCTGCAGGGGCCTGGGTAGATGAGAGATGTCTCAGAGGCCAAACAGGTGTGGTTTAACATTGTTGTCAAGAATTGGCAGGGTGAAAGGAGGGGTTAGAAGAGGGAAAACCCCTAGGAAGGCAAAAGGATGTGACAACCAGTGATGAAAAATTTATCACGCAATGCACAGAGAGATGAACAACGCCCATGGTGTACCAAAGAGAAAGTTTGAAAACACAGAGGAAGAAACATTGATTCTGAGAGAACTTTTTTCCTCCTTTTCCTAGAGTTTTCCTTGAATTGCTTTTCCCCCAAATCACAAGGCAAGTCCTTGTGGAATCAGCCTACATCTCTTAAGCCTGCATCAGACTCTGTATGTCTGTTAGTTAAAGAAGAGGAAGGATTTTCCCTGCCTTCCTTGCACATCTGAAAAGTGTCTCTTAATCCCCAGTCCTTCCGTCGGTCTCACCTGTCACTCTCATGCTGCAAAATCCAGCTCACTTGTGCTTTCAGTAGTGATAACAGCCAAATCTCTTATTTTATTTAATGCAGCATTTCCTCCATCATCAACCCCACCTCTTCCTCTGTCAGTTTAAAAGAAAAGACTTTTGATTTTTTTTTCCTCTGGAAAATTCCCCACTCTCCATCTTCTGGCAGGAACAGATGCTGGGATATCTGAAGGTGGGAAAATAAGTGGTTATATCCTCAAGTTATATTTTGTAGCACTTCATGTAATGAGTCCCAGCAATATTTATCCATTTGTATTATCTAGAGGATTGTTATTTGCTGTGCCTGCTGTTGTTTGAACAGTACACAGGGGAAAAAAAAAAAAAAGTAGGTTCCTGCCTCACTGTGTCCAGAAACGCTGGGAACGTGGTTGATAGCATTCTTTCAGAGGGATCACATTCTGCTGGTGGCACAGATGATTGTATACATGGCAACGAAACACATGATGGGACTTGTGAAAAAAAAAACACCTCATGTAGATTTCAATATTATTTCCTTATTATGAGTGTAATGCATGTTTGTTGTAAACATATCTTAGAAAATATAAGAGATGAAGAGAGTATTTACTCGTATTTCTTTCCAACTGTTAGAAAGCTTAACAGTTTGAAATATAGTCTCCCATGCACCCCTTCAGAATTACACTGTAAGTAAATATTAATGTCCAGATTTATTTTTTACTCTAATGGCATCCCTACAGTAGTAAAGGACTAAAATGCCTGCATGGTGTTCCGACACACTGATGTGCAATAGCAGTTTTTTTTGGGGGGGGGGGTTGTGTTGGGTCTTCGTTGCCGCGTGGGCTTTTTCTAGTTGTGGCGAGCGGGGGCTACTCTTCGTTGCGGTGTACAGGCTTCTCATTGCGGTGGCTTCTCTTTGTTGCGGAGCATGGGCTCTAGGCGTGTGGGCTCAGTACTTGTGGCTCAAGGGCTCTAGAGCACAGGCTCAGTAGTTGTGGCACGTGGGCTTAGTTGCTCCGCGGCATGTGGGATCTTCCCGGACCAGGGATTGGACCCGTGTCCCCTGCATTGGCAGGTGGATTTTTAACCACTGCGCCACCAGGGAAGTCCCTGTGCAATAACATTTCAATCCATTCCGTTATAGTTTGATATTTAGGTGATTTCCACTGTTTCACTTCTATAAATGCTACTTGGATGAATGCTCCCACTCATCATTCTTTGTATCTCATGTTATTACGTTAGGCTATTTGTATGAGTCAATGGAACAGATATTTTTAAGTCTCTTGATAATTCTGTAGGAAAGTGGTACAAATTTAATTTATACTGTGGAGTCTCCTGAGACCAGGTCTATGTCAGTCTGTATTGGGGGTTTCCCTTTGTCCTAAGAGGGGAAAAAACACTTTAAGGACTGCAGAATGCTGAGGTGGAGTTGGGATTTGCAATAGGACAGTTAGGCATGATGTCCCTGTGTGACTGTTATGGACTGAATGTTCGTGTCCCCCCAAACTCATATGTTGAAACCCTACCTTGCAATTTGATGGTGTTAGGAGGTGGGGCCTTCAAGAGGTAATTAGGCTCAGATGAAGTCATGAAGGTGGAGCCCTCATGAGTGGGATTAGTGCCCTTATAAGAGTCACAAGAGAGCGAGCTTGCTTTCTCTCCCTGCTCCCTGCCACATGACGACACAGCAAGAAGTTAGCAGGCTGCAACACAGAAGAGAGCTCTCATCAGAACCAGACCATGCTGTCGCCCTGATCTCAGAATTCCAGCCTCCAGAACTGTGAGAAATAAATGTATGTTATGTATAAGCCACCAGATCTATGGCATTCTGTTAGAGCAGCCTGTACTGACCAAGACAATGACAGACACCTGAACGAGGTGAGAAAGAGCCATCCATACATCTAAAGGAGGGGAGTCCCCACAAGGACACAGCAGATACAAAGTCCCCTAGGCAACAAAGGTTTGACTTAGCAAAGAAGAATAAGAAGAGTGGTCTGACTATTGGCTTCAAGCTTCCTGACAGAGCAAGAAGGGGAACTTAACCTCAGGTGCTCCCTGCTGCCACAGCTCTCAGTGCTTTCTGGGACTCTTACCTTTGATGAACATGCTGAAATGCAGGGAAACATGTTTGGGTGACTGATCCAAGTCATTGATGCCTGCCACGCAACTGAAAAAAGGAGATTTTTATTCAAATATAGAGATGTTCCTTTCCTTATGGAAACTCTCCGCAGGCTTCCTGGCCATGATCCTGTCCTTCAGATGGCTCAGAAGTTCAGAGAGGATGGAGACTTTGAGGGACCCCACTAAGCTGGAAGGAACTGATGATGAAGCTCCTACTGGGAAAAGCTCCCCCAGAAAACTCTAATTTCTATTAATTTTACAAATTATTAGCATCAATATATTATCAATAGTGAAAATGATAACTCATGAATACTGCGAGGTGGTCCCTCAGGCATTGTGCTAAAAACCTTACACGGATGGCCTCATTTTAATCATCACAACAAACTTAAGAAGTCAGTAATGGGAGCTCCCTGGTGGCTTAGTGGTTAGGATTCTGGGCTCTCATTGCCGTGGCCCGGGTTCAATCCCTGGTCGGGGAACTGAGATCCTGCAAGCTGTGTGGCACGGCCAAAAATAAATAATAAATAAATAAAATTTAAAAAGAGGTCAGTAATATTACTATCCTGATGTTACAGAGGAGGAGGGGTCTAGAGTGGTTAAATAACTTCTCCAGGATCACAGAGCTAGAAGTAAAGAAGCTGGGATTTGAACCCACTTTTGTCTGATGGACTCTCCCTTTCGGTTTGCCTCGCAGAGGGAGCTCTGTCCAAGCCATACTTTATCTAGTGAATTGCTGATATGCGGCCTTTTGGAAGAGTGTGTTCAGTTAACTAGGCCCTGGGGAAGGAGGGCTGGAAATTCCCCTCTAACACATCCCTGCCGCCACGCTGAGATCTGGCCTCATTATGGCTCAGAGCACTGGAGAGGGCTCAGTGTGTCAGAAGGGCACGTGCAGCCTCCCTTCTACACACCACTGAATTCTGGTCACAGACAGAGTGGGAAGCTCCCTGGTCAGGGTGTCTGGAGGCCTGTCCCCAGATCCACTTGGCTGAAATGAGCAGTGTCCTTGGCCCCTTGGAGCTGCAAGAATTAGACGAAAACTGACTTGGAGGGGACCCGCAGAAGGATGCTCAGAAGGGCAGCCGGATGACTTCCTGCTCATGCGATAAAGTCCAGCTGAGATATGCCCCTCCCCTCATCTAAACTACACCCTCCAACAGGCAGTCATTCACTCTTTTATTTCACTGAATATCACTTGGTGGCTAAGAATGTAAAAATTCATTTGCCAAACTCTCATTAGCACTTACCTCCTAAGGCAGTCACTGCTCTAAATGACCACTTAGATCATTTCGATTTAGATACTCATTCACAGCCCTGTGAAGTGGGTAGACTTTCATCTATCTCCCTTTTACAGAAAGTGACCTCAGGCACAGATGCGTTGTGTAATTTGCTCAGGGTCACACAGCTGGTAGGGGGAGGAGCTCAGGTTCAAATATAGATTGGCTGGCTCTAGAGTCATACTCCTAACTGTTCTGTAGAGCTGGAGATAAGTAGACCTAGGCTCCCATCCTGGCTATACCTCATCCTTCTCCGTGCTCATGGGCACATCCTTTAACTTTTCTGTGCCTCAGTTTCCCCATTGGTGAAATACAGGTGCTAGTTCTACCTGTTCCATAGGATTATTGTGAGAATTAAGTGAGATAGCCACGTGAAGCTCCAGGTAGGAGTGTGATTTCCAGAAAAACTCATCCCCCTGAGTTTTACATTCTGCCCACACTTCATCTCAACACCCTTATTTCAAAGCAGCCCAGCTGTTTCCATCTTTCAGGATGTGACACCTCACCTTGATCCAAGCAAAAGAAAGAATTCAAGGTGATGGAGGGAAGGGGAACAGAGTCCAGAAGGAGTGGGTTCTTGCCCACCTTTTCCTCCAATAATCCTGCCTTTCAAGACGCGCTGACTTCCTAGACCCAATCCACCCCTGGATTCCATTTCTGAGTGGGATCCCATGATGTAACGAGCTGCAGAGAGAAGCCGGCTCCCCTAGAACAGGGACCTGGTTTTGGAGCTTCCCTGCGAATGTGACCATGTTCCTTTCCCTCCTTCCCCCAAAGCTAGCTCATCCAGGTGGGCCCTCCAGGAGGAAAATCAGAGAGGTTCGTGTTCCTGCGTTTCCCCAGACCTGTTCTGACATCTAGTCCACCCCCGTCGGCAAAACACGGTCTCAGATTACTCGAGATCTCATTTATTAATTGGGAATCGGAGCCCCTTTAGGACAGATCTGGGCAATTGTGGAGGAGCTGAGCTGCAATGAAAGAATTTAATTTAAAGAATGAGTCAATTCAATTGAATCCTGAAAATCATTCTGATGTGCTCCCAGCGGAGTCTATTTAGAACCAATAAATGTGCCTGTGTCACTGTCTCCTGGCTGCACTCTCCCAGCCTGGGGGAAATCATTCACAGGGACCAGGTTTCATTTAGGAGAAATGTGGCTTCCGCCAACTGCACAAAAGGGGGCACTTCTCAGCCCTGTGATAAGATCTCTCTCTTTCCTTCTCTCCACATCCTCCCTCCCCTCTCCCCCGCACCGCCATGGGTCATTTTTCTTTCTTTGTCTACATTCACCCTGGCTCCTCCTCCCTTCTCCTCTTTTGTCTAACTCTTCCTTTGCTTCCTTCAAAAATGCTATTAAAATTGCCAAACTCATAGAAGCAGAGAGCACAGTGGTGGTTGCCAGGGGCTGGGGGGAGGGAGGGGATAGGATGACACTGGTCTAAGTTTACAAAGTTTGGTACTCAAGGTAAATAAGTTATAGAGATCGACTGTGCAGCAGGGAACACTGGTACACGGGTTTTGAAATTCGGCCAAGACTTTGGCGCAAACCCTGATTCGGTCCCACTTATTTTCTTTGAACCTCACTTTTCTGCTTGTAAAATGAGGATAATCTTGTGTACCTCGCAGAGTTATTGTGCAGGCTAAAGAAGATAGTCTGTGGAATGTGCCTGACACAAGGTGGGGACTGAGCTGATGGTGATAACGGTGCAGTTTTGCTATTGCAGAGGGGTTGGAGTGTCCAGAGTGGAGAGTATACACTGATGTTAAAAGACGCTGGGCAGCCAGAGAAGGTTTTGTTAGAGAGTGGGGTGGCAGGAGCGAGGCTGGTCACTTCCTTCCTCGTGGCACTGGAGGACCTAGATTTTTGTCTCCCTGTCCGTCTGAGTCATGATTGTTAATGGGGAGCCAGAAGAGCCAGCAACCTATCCATGTAATCTCTCATTTCTGCCACCGAAGAACTGAGGTGTGCAGGCAGGAAATTAACCTTTTTTTTTTTTTTTTAGAAATAAAAGCCCATAGCTTGTGTCCCTGTGTGAGTGAGCTGGACGGAGCCCAAAGCCTATCCTGGGACAAATATATAGTTCTTACTAAAATAAACCCAACAGAGATCAGCTCCTCTGACTCTGAAAGGTAAATAACGATACCAACAGCCAGATACCCTGGGAGAAATGAATGGAGCCTTGCAGCCTGAGTTCTTTCCAGGAAGGTCCTTGGCTGCAACCAGCCTAAGCCGCCTGCCTCTGCCTCTGTTCATATCATCCTGGCATCTACAGGATGCTCTGCTCTATCCCGCAGGAGCAACTCACTTCCCTTAGATAGTCTCACCTCCTCCAGGGAGGCTTCCCTCATGGGGCTGTGACCCAGTGAAAATGGCAATGACTTTTATGCCTCAGAGGTCTGATTCCTCTAAACTTAAAGCATTTAAAACATTCATGTTTTCTTCTCTACCTGTAAAAAAAATGATACAAAGTTCCTCAAAAAGTTAAACATAGAATTACTGTATGACCTGGCAATTCCATTCCTAGGAATAGACCCCAAAGAACTGAAAAACAGATACTCAAACAAATTCCTGTACACATGTTCACAGCAGCATTATTCACAATACCCAAAAGATGGAAACAACCCAAATGTCCATCAAAGGATGAATGGGTAAACAAATTGTGCTATATTTCACGCAAGGGAGTATCATTCAGCCATAAAAAGGAATGCAGTACAAATACATGCTACGATGTGGCTGAACCTCAAAAACATTCTATGAAAACAGTAAGTGAAAGAAGCCAGACACAAGAAGTCACCTACGTGTGATTCCATTAATGTGAAATATCCAGGAGAGGTAAATCCATAGGGATGGACCTGCCCGTTGGTGTTGCCAGGGGCTGAGGGTGGGGTGAGGAGGGACTGGGGAATAAGTGCTTAATGGGTACAGAGTTTTCTTTTAGGGTGATGAAAAAGGTTTGCAGCTGTGTAGAGGTGGTGGCTACACAATACTGTGAATCTACTGAATGCCACTAAATTGTTCACTTTAAAATGGTTAATTTTATTATGTAAATTTTACCGTTGTTTTTAACATGGGGGATAAGAATAATGACCCCCTAAAATGGTGAGGTGATAATGATAATGCAAGTAGAACTCCAGATAAACGCTGTGGCTTGACAAGTGTCACTCCATAAATGCTCTTTCCCTTTCTCTTCCCAGGTGTAATCTTTCTACAGACTGTACAGATAATATCCCTGGGGTCCCTTAGCATAGCTAGATTACCCTTAACTTTTAAAGGACCATGTTAATTGCTTAGACAAACCAAATGGAATTGTTTTAAAGAAGGAAATATACAAAAAGTCCCCCTCTCCAGCCTGATTTCTGCCCATACCACAGCTTTGTGGGATCTTATCCATTTTTTTCTTTTTTTTTAAAACATCTTTATTGGAGTATAATTGCTTTACAATGCTGTGTTAGTGACTGTTGTGTAACAAAGCGAATTAGCTGTACCCGTATCCCCTCCCTCTTGCGTCTCCCTTCCACCCTCCCTATCCCACCCCTCTAGGTGGTCACAAAGCACCGAGCTGATCTCCCTGTGCTATGCGGCTGCTTCCCACTAGCTATCTGTTTTACATTTGGTAGTGTATATATGTCCATGTCACTCTCTCACTTCGTCCCAGCTTACCCTTCCTCCTCCCCATGTCCTCAAGTCCATTCTCTATGTCTGCATCTTTATTCCTGTCCTGCCCATAGGTTCTTCAGAACCATTTTTTTCTTTTCTTTTTTTTTAGATTCCATATATATATGTGTTAGCATATGGTATTTGTTTTTCTCTTTCTGACTTACTTCACTCTGTGCGACAGACTCTAGGTCCATCCACCTCACTACAAATAACTCAGTTTCGTTTCTTTTTATGGTTGAGTAATATTCCATTGTATATATGTGCCACATCTTCTTTATCCATTCATCTGTCGATGGACACTTAGGTTGCTTCCATGTGTTGGCTATTGTAAATAGAGCTGCAATGAACATTGTGGTACATGACTCTTTTTGAATGATGGTTTTCTCAGGGTATATGCCCAGGAGGGATTGCTGGGTCATATGGTAATTCTATTTTTAGTTTTTTAAGGAACCTCCATACTGTTCTCCATAGTGGCTGTATCAATTTACCACCAACAGTGCAAGAGGGTTCCCTTTTCTCCACACCCTCTCCAGCATTTGTTGTTTGTAGATTTTCTGATGATGCCCATTCTAACTGGTGTAAGGTGATACCTCACTGTAGTTTTGATTTGCATTTCTCTAATGATTAGTGATGTTGAGCATCCTTTCATGTGTTTGTTGGCAATCTGTATATCTTCTTTGGAGAAATGTCTATTTAGGTCTTATGCCCATTTTTGGATTGGGTTGTTTTTTTGATATTGAGCTGCTTGTAAATTTTGGAGATTAATCCTTTCTCAGTTGCTTTGTTAGCAAATATTTTCTCCCATTCTGAGGGTTGTCTTTTCATCTTGTTTATGGTTTCCTTTGCTCTGCAAAAGCTTTTAGGTTTCATTAGGTCCCATTTGTTTATTTTTGGTTTTATTTCCATTTCTCTAGGAGGTGGGTCAAAAAGGATCTTGCTGTGATTTATGTCAAACAGTGTTCTTCCTATGTTTTCCTCTAACAGTTTTGTAGTGTGTGGCCTTACATTTAGGTCTTTAATGCATTTTGAGTTTATTTTTGTGTATGGTGTTAGGAAGTGTTCTCATTTCATTCTTTTATATGTGGCTGTCCAGTTTTCCCAGCATCACTTATTGAAGAGGCTGTCTTTTCTCCATTGTATATTCCTGCCTCCTTTATCAAAGATAAGGTGACCATATGTGCATGGGTTTATCTCTGGGCTTTCTATCCTGTTCCTTGATCTGTATTTCTGTTTTTGTGCCAGTACCATATTGTCTTGATTACTGCAGCTTTGTAGTATGGTCTGAAGTCAGGGAGCCTGTTTCCTCCAGTTCTGTTTTTCTTTCTCAAGATGCTTTGGCTATTCAGGGTCTTTTGTGTTTCCATACAAATTGTGAAATTTTTTGTTCTAGTTCTCTGAAAAATGTCATTGGTAGTTTGATAGGGATTGCATTGAATCTGTCGATTGCTTTGGGTAGTAGAGTCATTTTCACAAGGTTGATTCTTCCAATCCAAGAACATGGTATATCTCTCCATCTGTTTGTATCATCTTTAATTTCTTTCATCAGTGGCTTATAGTGTTCTGCATACAGGTCTTTTGTCTCCTTAGGTAGGTTTATTCCTAGCTATTTTATTCTTTTTCTTGCAGTGGTAAATGGGAGTGTTTCCTTAATTTCTCTTTCAGATTTTTCATCATTAGTGTATAGGAATGCAAGAGATTTCTGTGCATTAATTTTGTATCCTGCTACTTTACCAAATTCGTTGATTAGCTTTAGTAGTTTTCTGGTAGCATCTTTAGGATTCTCTATGTATAGTATCATGTCATCTGCAAACAGTGACAGTTTTACTTCTTTTCCAATTTGGATTCCTTTTATCTCTTTTTCTTCTCTGATTGCTGTGGCTAAAACTTCCAAAACTATGTTGAATAATAGTGGTGAGAGTGGGCAACCTTGTCTCTTTCCTGATCTTAGAGGAAATGGTTTCAGTTTTTCAGCATTGAGAACGATGTTGGCTGTCGTTTTGTCATATATGGCCTTTATTATGTTGAGGTAAGTTCCCTCTATGCCTACTTTCTGGAGAGTTTTTATCATAAATGGGTGTTGAATTTTGTCAAAACCTTTTTCTGCATCTATTGAGATGATCATATGGTTTTTCTCCTTCAGTTTGTTAATATGATGTATCACATTGATTGATTTGCATATATTGAAGAATCCTTGCATTCCTGGGATAAACCCCACTTGATCATGGTGTATGATGCTTTTAACATGCTGTTGGATTCTGTTTGCTAGTATTTTGTTGAGGATTTTTGCATCTATGTTCATCAGTGATATTGGTCTGTAGTTTCCTTTCTTTGTGACATCTTTGTCTGGGTTTGGTATCAGGGTGATGGTGGTCTCGTAGAAGGAGTTTGGGAGTGTTCCTCCTTCTGCTATATTTTGGAAGATTTTGAAAAGGATGGTTTTAGCTCTCTAAATGTTTGATAGAATTCGTCTGTGAAGCCATCTGGTCCTGAGCTTTTGTTTGTTGGAAGATTTTTAATCACAGTTTCAATTTCAGTGCTTGTGATTGGTCTGTTTATATTTTCTGTTTCTTCCTGGTTCTGTCTCAGAAGGTTGTGCTTTTCTAAGAATTTGTCCATTTCATCCAGGTTATCCTATTTATTGGCATATAGCTGCTTGTAGTAATCTCTCATGATCCTTTGTATTTCTGCAGTGTCAGTTGTTATGTCTCCTTTTTCACTTCTAATTCTGTTGATTTGAGTCTTTTCCCTATTTTTCTTGATTAGTCTGGCTAATGATTTATTAATTTTGTTTATCTTCTCAAAGAACCGGCTTTTAGTTTTGTTGATCTTTGTTATTGTTTCTTTTATTTCTTTTTCATTTACTTCTAATCTGATCTTTATGATTTCTTTCCTTCTGCTAACTTTGGGTTTTTTTTGTCTTTCTTTCTCTAATTGCTTTAGGTGTAAGGTTAGGTTGGTTATTTGAGATTTTTCTTGTTTCTTGAGGTAGGACTGTATTGCTATAAACTTCCCTCTTAGAACTGCTTTTGCTGCATCCTATCTGTTTTGGGTCATCGTGTTTTCATTGTCATTTGTTTCTAGGTATTTTTTGATTTCCTCTTTGATTTCTTCAGTGATCTCTTGGTTGTTTAGTAGTGTATTGTTTAGCCTCCATGTGTTTGTATTTTTTACAGTTTGTTTTTTTTCCTGTAATTGATATCTAGTGTCATAGCATCGTGGTTGGAAAACATACTTGATACGATTTCAATTTTCTTAAATGTACCAAGGCTTGATTTGTGACCCAAGATATGATCTATCCTGGAGAATGTTCCATGAGCACTTGAGAAGAAAGTGTATTCTGTTGTTGTTGGATGGAGTGTCCTATAAATATCAATTAAGTCCGTCTTGTTTAATGTGTCATTTAAAGCTTGTGTCTCCGTCTTTATTTTCATTTTGGATGATCTGTCCATTGGTGAAAGTGGGGTGTTAAAGTCCCCTACTATGTTTGTGTTACTGTCGATTTCCCCTTTTATGGCTGTTAGCATTTGCCTTATGTATTGAGGTGCTCCTACATTGGGTGCATAAATATTTACAATTGTTATATCTTCTTCTTAGATTGATCTCTTGATCATTATGTAGTGTCCTTTTTTCCTCTTGTAATAGTCTTTATTTTAAAGTCTATTTTGTCTGATATGGGAAATGCTACTCCAGCTTTCTTTTGATTTCCATTTGCACGGAATATCTTTTTCCATCCCCTCACTTTCAGTCTGTATGTGTCCCTAGGTCTTGAGTTGGTCTCTTTTAGACAATGTATATATGCTTCTTGTTCTTGTATCCGTTGAACCAGCCTATGTCTTTTGGTTGGAGCATTTAATCCATTTACATTTAAGGTAATTATCAATATGTATGTTCCTATTATCATTTTCTTAACTGTTTTTTTGTTTGTTATTGTAGATCTTTTCCTTCTCTTGGGTTTCCTGCCTAGAGAAGTTCCTTTAGCATTTGTTGTAAAGCTGGTTTGGTGGTACTGAATTGTCTTAGCTTTTGCTTGTCTATAAAGGTTTTACTTTCTCTGTCAAATCTGAATGAGATCCTTGCTGGGTAGAGTAATCTTGGTTGTAGCTTTTTCCTTTTCATCACTTTCAATATGTCCTGCCACTCCCTTCTGGCTTGCAGAGTTTCTGCTGAAAGATCAGCTGTCAACCTTATGGGGATTCCCTTGTATGTTATTTGTTGCTTTTCCCTTGCTGCTTTTAATATTTTTTCTTTGAATTTATTTTTTGATAGTTTGATTAATATGTATCTTGGCGTGTTTCTCCTTGGATTTATCCTGTATGGGACTGTCTGCACTTCCTGGACCTGATTGACTCTTTCTTTTCCCATGTTAGGGAAGTTTTCAACTATAATCTCTTCCAATATTTTCTCAGACCCTTTATTTTTCTCTTCTTCTTCTGGGACCCCTATAATTCAAATGTTGGTGTGTTTAATGTTGTCCCAGTTCTCTGAGACTGTCCTCAATTCTTTTCATTCTTTTTTCTTTATTCTGCTCTGCAGTAGTTATTTCCACTATTTTATCTTCCAGGTCACTTATCCGTTCTTCTGTCTCAGTTATTCTGCTATTGATTCCTTCTCGAGAATTTTAAATTTCATTTATTGTGTTGTTCATCGTTGTTTGTTTGCTCTTTAGTTCTTCTAGGTCCTTGTTAAACGTTTCTTGTATTTTCTCCGTTCTATTTCCAAGATTTTGGAAATAGATCATCTTTACTATCATTACTCTGAATTATTTTTCAGGTAGACTGCCTATTTCCTCTTCATCTGTTTGGTCTGGTGGGTTTTTACCTTGCTCTTTCTTCTGCTATGTATTTCTCTGTCTTCTCATTTTGTTTAGCTTACTGTGCTTGGGTCTCCTTTTCGCAGGCTGCTGGTTCATAGTTCCCGTTGTTTTTTGGTGTCTGCCCACAGTTGGTAAGGTTGGTTCAGTGGTTTGTTTAGGCTTCCTGGTGGATGGGAGTGGTGCCTGTGTTCTGGTGGGTGGGGCTGGATCTTGTCTTTCTGGTGGGCAGGACCGCGTCTGGTGGTGTGTTTTGGGTTGTCTGTGAACTTATTATGATTTTAGGCAGTCTTTCCGCTACTGGCTGGAGTTGTGCTCCTGTCTTGCTAGTTGTTTGGCATGGAGCGTCCAGCGCTGGAGCTTGCTGGGCATTGAGCGGAGCTGGGTCTTAGCGTTGAGACAGAGATCTCTGGGAGAGCTCTCGCAGATTGATATTCCATGGGGCCAGGAGGTCTCTGGTGTTCCAATGTACTGAACTCAGCTCTCCCACCTCAGAGGCTCAGGCCTGACACCAGGCCGGAGCACCAAGACCCTGTCAGCCACATGGCTCTAGCCTGGAGGGTCTCTGGGGTCAAGATTGTCTAGATTCAAAACTCAGTTTGGCCGTCTCTGGCTATGTGGTCTCAGGTGTATTTCATCATCCACTGGGTCCTAAAACACAGCAACTGTTCGCCGTGACTGCGAAACTAAAGGGCAGGGGTGGAGGACTGAACTCTGAGAGAAAAAAAATGCAAGAAAACCAGAAGCTGGAGAGCGAGTGGTAGAAACCTGAAGAAGGACGACTAGGCAGGGTAAAGCTGACTGAGAATTTGGTCTTAATCCACACCTCAACCTCTATCTTGGGACATCCACACTTACTCACCAGTGGGTCTTATAATCTCTTCCTTGGCTATTTCAATTTCTAGTTCTGCAAAGATTTGTATAGTGGTGTCTTCCTGCCACTCACCACACAGAAGCTGCCTTTTAGGTATCTTGACCTTCATGGACAAAATGATAACAATCATAATAACAACAACAACAGTAAAGGTTGCTTTTATTTACTGAGGCGCTACATTGTTTTGAGAACTATGCTAAGAGTTTTCATGTGCATTTGTAATCCTCACAACAAATTTAGGAAGCGAGCTCTACTATTAACCCCCTTTTACAAACGGGGAGCTAGAACATGAGTGAGGTTAAGCAACATGCCCAGAGCTGAAACACAGAGTAAATGCATGCATGAACTGAGTTCAGAGATGGGCTGCCATCCACTGATTGCCCAAGAGCAGAGAAGTCGGTTGCTGTTTTCCGGGAGGGGCGCACAGCAGGAGTTGAAGATGGTTCTTAGAGAAAGCAGGTGATGGACACCCAAGGCTGGACCTGTTCTGAGAGACAAGGTCAAAATATTCAAGGCAGGCAGCTCCTAAGGTGTCTCCCAGTGATCTCCCACTCTGGGTATATAGGCCCCTGTGTAATCACCTCTCTGGGCTGACCTGGTAAATCGCTTCTAAAAAATATGGCAGAAGTAATGGGACATCCTCCTGAGATTAGGTTACAAAGACTCTGGTTCCACCTCGCTCACCCTCTCTCACTCTCTCCGGTGCTCACTCGGATGGAATCCACCTGCTGGGTTGTAAGCGGCCCCAGGGAGCAGTCCACGTGGCAGTGAGGACCTGTGGCCTCTTACAGCCACATGAGTGGCCTGGACATGGCCTGTCCCCCAGCTGAGCCTTGAGATGAAGAGTACACCTTTGTGAGGGACCTTGAGTCAAATGACCCAATGGAATCACATGAGATTCTTGATCCACAAAAACTGTGAAGTAATAAATGTTTGTTGCTTAAGCCATTAAGTTGGGATAATTTATTATGTAGTTTGATAGTCAGCACAGTAATATTTTCAAAGCACGGCCTTTGCTAGGCCCTAGCCAGAGACAGGAGAGATTGAGAGGCATGAGATAAGTCTCTATCCTCCAGGAACCCATGTGTTAGCAGGATGAAAAGAGAATAATTTAAAATGGAAAGTTAGAAGTGTGTGCAAGGCACAGAGCTGGTAGAAAGGATCCAGCATCCATGAAGTGTTCTAGGGCCTTGACATGAGTAGGAGTTCACTAAGAAGGTGTTACAAACAATAATTTTTCGAACAAACAAAGAAGCTAGAGTGGTAGAAGATGGGAAGCAAGACCATTTAGGATATAGGAAGTGGGATTATCATGATTTGGTGATCAATCTGTAGAAAGTGAGCAGTCAAGTGTGTCCTGGGTTTTTTTGCTTGGGTGAACAAGTGGGTTGTTGTGCCATCAGCTAAGGTGGACACCACAGGAAAAGAGCAGTGAGCCTTTGGAATGGGTCCTGGATATGTTCCAGGCTTCTGTTCCTTAGCTTTCTTTGATCACTATTTGATAACACATGTGCATGCAAACACACACAGTGTATTAGTTATCTATTGCTGTGCAACAAATTACCCCAAAGCTTAGTGATTTAAAACAACAAATATTGTTTTTGAAGGTCAGCGTTCTGAGAGTAACCTAACTGCCCAGGGTTTCTCAAGAAACTGCAGTCAAGACGTTAGGCAGGACTGCAGTCACCTGAAGGCTTGAATGGGGCTGACGGGTCCACTTCCAAGATGGCCCATCCACATGGCTGTTGGCTGGAGGCCTCCGTTCCTCTCCCCATGAGCTTCTCCATAGAGATGCTCCATATGGGAGCTAACTTCCTCCAGAGCAAAGCAAGCCAAGAGTGACAGAATAATTAGGAAGCCAGAGGGCTTTTATAACCTGGTCTCCTAAGTCATACGCTGTCACTTCCACTTTATTCTATTAGAAGTGAGGAACATCAAATAATATGTGGACATATCTTAAAACTAATACACACATACACATATATATACATGTGTCTGTATGCCAGAGCCTAGCTCACAGTAGGTACTCAATGCATATTTTTGAATGAAATAATTCTACTACGTGCAGAAGTTTTATCCTGTTTCATTCAGTGTATTACAGCATGGTTCCCTAGTATTAAGAAATAGATACATCATATACTTTTGCAGTCAGACTGGCTTGAGTTTGAATCCTGGATCCATCTGTGCAGACTTGAACAAGGCAACTAACTACTCCACAGCTCAGTTTCGTCGTCTGTAAAGAGAATCAAGGCACCTATATATCAGAGTTGTTATAAAGATTAAATAATCTAATATATGCACAGTACTTAGTCCACTGCCTGGCACATACTAATGATTTTTTAATGTCATTTGTTGCAAATATCATGCATTCCTGAATGGAGTGGCCTTTCATGTCCTTTCGCTGTATTTTCTGCTGCTGCTTTCCCTTGGCTTATGGTTGAGGCTGTAAGGATTCAGACATCTAGGGATGAGCTACCACAGGGACCTCACAGTGCAGAAGGGGGATGTGCCTTCTGTTCTAGAAAAAGCACAAAACAGCTGCCTGTTTTGTACTTGCTGTATAAAAGTCTAAAAGGCATGGAGCCTGATGCCAGTTATTATGCTGACTGTAGACATGGTTAATTGGTTATCTATTCCAAGCATTAACAATTATTCCCATAGATACCTGATCACCATGACTAATTAGACAAAAGTTCTTTGCAAAGCCCGTTTGAATTATAGCTCTAGTGTAATAAACCCCTAAGTGTTTATTCAGTTTGTACATGATTTTTTTCCTGTTCTTTCCCTTTACAGGAATCGATAAGTTGTTTAGACACATTTAATAGAGAGGAAATGAACAGAAAGCAGGTTTTGCCACTTTATGAAAGTAACTTTTAAATGTTTTGCCTTTAAAAACAGCATCCCTTTTATCCACCCTATGAGTTGGCATTTTCAGGAAAATGGACATGGGCTTATTTCAGTGGTTAGGTGAGGACGATTAATGGTCTTGCCAGTAATTAAAGTTGGATTTGCCCGTAAATAAAAACAAATGGCTTTCACAGAGCGTCCTGTGTTTATTCTGGTGCCACATATCACAGGCCTGGGCAATTGGTTTTGTGTTCTTGCCTCGTGCTACATCTCATGCTTATGTTTCCTCTGCTCTTTCATGACAGTCAAAGTGCATCTGGGATGCTAAAACCCTCTTAGAAAATAATTATTTTGAGGCACCACGTGAATAATAGGACAGTGAAAGAAAGGGAATAGAATGTTCTGGGACTTTTTAACCCCCAAAGCAGCAGATTGTATGAACTGCTCTGTTATATTTACCCAAGTAGTCTTTGTTCTGGGCTCGTCCTCTTGGGGGAGAATCTTGTTCTGGTGCTTCTAAGTAAGGATGTGGAGGAAAAGCATCAGATACATTTCAGCTGTCATTGTTGAGGTGGAATGGCAGGACAAGAGACTCGCACCCATTGCAATGACCTCTGGTGCGTCCTCCATCCCCTGTAACCATAGCGCCGAGGGTCCTGAGGTGACATTATTCAAGGTAAACCATTAAAGCAGGAAAATTGATGGAGGTGATGTCAACCACATAGTGTTTCTTCAGCATGGGTCTCAGGTAAACATCCTGGGTATCCTAAGTATCCCCCAAACCGTAACTCGTTCAAATTCTCTCCTGCCAATCCTGTCCCACTGCCAGTATAATCCCTAGCATAGCCATACCTTGGGAGACAAGGTGTGTGGGAAGAGATGGAGAAAACCTTAACATAAAAGAGGGTATATAGTGGTGATTTTAGTGTTTTTGCCGTCCATTTAATCAATGAACACTTACTATTTGCCCAGTGGTGGTCTAGGTGCTGAAACCTTTGTACTGAGAAAGCTAAAATTCCAAATGGGTCATGACGATACAATATTCCTGGGACCTGCAGGTCAAATCTCAAAAATTACAAGTTTTTGTATTTTAAATATCGAATAGATTGCAAATAGATTTTAAATCTTTTCTACCCAACCCATGCTTAGACAGTTTTAAGTTCAAGAACTGCAATCAGGCTTAAAAAAAGTTTTATTTTTCTACTATGAAATATTTAGGATGTAAATCATACGTAAAGAAAATTTTAGTGAACTTCTTTGTATTTATCACATAGTTTAAGAAATAAAACACTGTAAATTTAATTGAGGTCCTTTGTGCGCCCTTCCTTAGCCTCATTCTGCCCTGTCAACCCACAGAATTGCTATCTTGATTTTTATGTTATCATTCCTAGAGGCATGTTTGTTTAATAGAGGAATTCTAACTCATTAAGATGGGGATGGAAGAAAGACTATTTTTGTGCAATTGTGTGTCCATTTAAACCAGGCTATCTTGAAGAATTCTAAAAAAAACTGAGAGATGGATTTGAATGTTGGGTCTAAATTCTCCACTGCATTAAATGAATGGCATTGATTTTACACTTGAACATTCACATTTTCTACTGAAGGGTTATCTTCTAAGGGTGCTTTTGGTTGTAAATGGAGGGAGCCCAGGTGGAATCCAAGGCTGAGAATGTAGGGAAGGAACTAAGTCAGGGTCTGGGAGCTACTTCCCCTCTCTTGTCTCTGCTTCTCTCCGTGTGTCTGCTTGATGTTTTCTGCTTTGCATGCAGACTTTCTCCAAAACAAGGGTATTCACAGGGCTACCAGATTTCGCAAAAAAAAAAAAATATATATATATATATATATATATACACATACATGTATATATACATATTCATATATAACATTTTATATATTACATATTTTATATAGTATGTGTTATGTGTGTATATATGTATCAATATATGTATGACACTCAGTTAAGTTTGAATTTCAGATTAAAAAAGGAAGAATGTTTTTAGCATGTGTCCTATGCAATATTTGGACATAACATACATAAAAAATTCTTTAGTGTTTATCAGAAATCTAAATTTCACTGAGAATCCTCTATTTTATCAAGCCATCCTAAGTAGGTTCTACAATACATATTTCAAGCCCAGCCCCATGAAGAGATTGGCTTTCTCTCCCTCTCAGTTCCTGAGACGGAAAGGACTCTGATTGGTCCAGCTCAGGTCAGGTGACTTGGTGGGTTTTTAATCAACTCTGGGCTGAGTCGTGTTGATTAAGCAGTGCTGCTAGAAGACCACCTAGGGGGATTAGGGGAGCAAGTAAGGAAGATGACTGTGAGTTGGGAGGATACAAGATGTCCACTCCTGAAAATCTGTGTTTACAAGTGACTGGAGATTGCTCTCTCTGGTCCCTTCTGCTCTCATTTCTCTAGGACAACGTGGTATAATGTGGCAGTTAGGAGCACAGGCTCTGAAGTCTGCCTTTCAGGCATGATTTCTCCCTCCACCAGTCACCAGAGTTATCATCCTGTGCAAGTTCCTCATTTACAAAAATGAGGTTGTGATAACAGTAACTGTTTCATAGACTGTTGTGAAAATTAAATGAGTTAATAATATGGGAAGTTCTTATGCCCTGCTTGTAATATAGCAACATTTTACAACTGTTTGTTATTTTTCTCCTGCAATAACAGTGGTTTTTCAGGAAGGATGTCCAGGAAGAGGGATAAGGAACTAGTTAACTCCCTCTAGAAACCACTGTAAACCAACCTTCAGCTTTATTCTTCTGGATCTTCTAAACCAAAAGTCCACTGTTATTTCCCTAAAGGTCCAGATTGTAAATATTTTAGGCTTCATGGGTCATTAGGTTTTTGTTACAGTGACTCAACTGAGCTGCTGTAGCAGCCACTGAATTTATAAACAAATGATCATGGCTGTGTTCCAATAAAACTTTATTTACAAAAACAGGTAGTGGGTTAGATCTGGCCGGTGGACCATAATTTGCTCACCCATGCTCTAGCCCTTCCAGCATCACAATCCCCCACTTTTTCTTTTTTCCAAATGAGCTTATATAAATTAATCCTCTTATCCCCACACTCAATCATGGATTACAGAGACATTCCATGGTAAATATTTAGAATACTTCCTGAAAGGCAGTTTTGCAATGTTTTAAGAGCCTTAAAACTGTTCAGACCTGCCACACTTCATCCACTGCTTTGACAAATATTGATAAAGAATTCACAATGTGTCAGGAACCCTATTGGCCACTACTGGGTATCTCTTCTAAAGAAACCATCAGAGAAGCAGAGTCAGACACACACAAAAATCAAAGCCTTTCATCACAGTGTAATTTATAATAGCAAATAATTATGAAAAAACCTCTTTTAATCCACCTTAAACATTTAATGGTTAGGGAAATTGGGGGACAACCATACTATGAAATATTATACAGTCATAACAGATGCCCATTCTTCATAATAATGTAAATGTTGTTTATTAAAGTTCTAGAGTCAACGTATAAAGAAAGCATTAATGTCTTAATTATGGAGTGAGGAGAGAATATAAGCATTAACAAAACTGACAAATTAAAAGAAAAACTAGAGTTAACAGAAGTTGAGAAGTGTCAGGGAGGAAAACAAGATCCTTATCTTGCAAAATGTTGAATAAAAACCCAATGTCAGGGCTTCCCTGGTGGCTCAGTGGTTGAGAGTCCTCCTGCCGATGCAGGGGACATGGGTTCGTGCCCTGGTCCGGGAAGATCCCACATCGGCTAGGCCCGTGAGCCATGGCCGCTGAGCCTGCGTGTCCGGAGCCTGTGCTCCGCAACGGGAGAGGCCACAACAGTGAGAGGCCCGAGTACCGCAAAAAAAAAACCAAAACAATGTCATTAATAGAAAGAGAAAGTGAGGTTTAGGTATGCTATTTACAATTATAATGGTGACCAAGAAGGGAATAAAAAAATAAAGGCATAATTATTATAATTATTGGGAGAAGAAGCAGTGGGAGAGATATATCTAGAGTTGGTGACAGAAATAAACTCAATTCTCATCTATCATAGCAGGAAATCAACAGATAATTCTTGAAGTAGAAAAATCTACAAGTCACGTATTATTGAACTATATGAAGATAAGAGTCAGAAAAACTTTAAACGCAGATGGTTAAAAGTTATACCCAATGGGATCGCAATAGGTGCATGTGTATGGGGCGGGGGTAGGGTATAGGAATGGAGCAGGAGACTATTGCACTTCATTAGTGAAAAGGAAAATTGTTTACAAAGAGACTGTGCTAACATGGAAAAATAGTTATCATTTAAGTGGGAAGACTGGTAACAAACTGCATACGCAGCGCATTCCAAATATCTAAAAACTAAAAACAAAAAGCTATGCATAGGAAGAGGTCGAGAAGGAAACATGCCAAGTTATCTACAGCTCTCTGGGTGGTGGGAAACAGGATCATTTTATTTTTGTCATAACTTTCTTCATTTCCGTATTTTCCCAATTTTCCACAGCAAACATGCACAGCTTTTATGATACCAAAATAAACTATATATTAAAAGACTTGAATGGAAGCCCTTCGATGCGGTTTGCCATTCTCTCTTTGTGTTGAGCGGTTGGCAAAAAGATGGTTCAGCTGGGAAGCCATGGGGTTTTGCTCTGGCTCTGCTAATGAGCTGCATCCTTCAGGCAGGTCTCCAGTCTCCCTTCTTCTACTGCAAAAAGAAGCCTGGAACTAAATGATTGCCAAGCTCCCTTCTTGTTCTGGCATCTTGGAATCAATTCTAAGGCAACTTATTATGCCCTGGGAACAACTCCTATTCTTTGATCATCAGGGTCCACAACAGAACCCCAGCCCTGCTTGGTCCCCTTAAAATTATCTAGGCTTCCTTATCAGATAGATAAAACCTGTTGTTGGAGCCATGGGTTTAATGGAGAGAGATTGGGTGTTAGAGTACAGTAGACCTATCCACTCAGTAGTTGCGCTCCCTGGGGCAAGTCACTCTTTCAAGCACCTGCGACGGTGACTGGTACATAGTAATTTGTGAGGACAAAACTTCTCTGAACCTAGCTCTTCATCTTTAAGAGGAGGGTAATAGCAATTCCTATTTCCTAGGGTCATTGTGAGGATGAGAGAGATTGCATGGTCAGGGACATAGCGCAGTGTGTGGCATATGGTCCGTGCTTGGTAAATGAAAGCTGTCACAACAGCCGCCAGACTTTCCTGTGTTTTATAGCCTAGCACTGAGCTCTATGCTTTGCATTCATTACCTCATTTAATCTTACCGCACTCTTGCCATCAAGGAGGCACTTCTGTCAGGTTTAGGACACAACACAGAGTTGTGATTAAGAGCATTCACCCTGCAGCCTGCCAGCCTGCCACTGTCTAGCTGTGTCATTGGGCAAGTTCCAGAACCTCTTGAAGCATCCTTTTCTTCATCTGTTTAGTGGGTATGTTAACAGGATGCCCACCTCAGAGGTGGTTGTGAGGATCAGATAAACTATTGTGTGTTAACTGCAGGGAGCAGTGCCTGATACACAATGTTGTTAGCTATTATTATTCTTGTCTTATAGACGAGGTCACTGAGACTGAAAGCAGTTGCATAATTTTTCTATTTGGTCACATATTTAGGAGTGAAGATGTGAACCCAGGCAGTTACCTACCAGCACTTGCTTTCTTAATCATCATGCTGTATTTTCCCTCTCCACTGTCAACTATTTTACATGACTGAATATTGATAAAAATGCCCAGATGAAAAAAGGGTTAAAAAGGGTTAAACAATCTGATAAAAAGGGTTGTGATCTGAACAATTACATCAGCGACAACCAGAGAGCTGCAAATGCCTAATTTTGTGGCCAAGCTGAAGATGAGTGATGGCCTTTGGAAAGGGCTTATTGAGGGTCCAGCAGAGCCTGGCCATGAGGCAATCACTTACTTTCTGGTTGCTGCCTAGAGTCTGGATGGCTTGTTGGTGCGCCAGGAAGCAGAGGTGAAGGGGTCGGTGGTTTTGTATTGCAAATTGTGGAATAAAGGAGAAACATGATTGCAGAAGTTCCCTGAAAATACAGGGAACCTGTCCAGAGTGATTTATTGCACCAGAGTTTCATCATTTCTTCCTGTCTAGGGGCTTCTCTTTGTAGGTTTGTGATGACCTCTCTCCCCAGAAAGGGAGCCTGAGTGTGACTCTTTTCTTGGTCTTTACTGGGTTTAAGTATTCCAGTACACCTTCAGGTCAGGCTCAAGCTCACAAGGGATCTTCTTTGCGCTCACAGTTACGGAGTGCTTATGATGTGCTAGGAGCTGGTGATATAAATAGGAACAATAATTCCTAATATTTTAAGCCATAAGTCCAAGCATACTGTATCACTGAATCTAAGATGACAGCCATAACTTACACTTTTATTTCATGCACCACTAAGGAGAAAAACACTCCATCCAATAATCTATGTTGTATTGTCCCTTGTAAGCCACCTTCCAATTTTTAGTGATGGTAAAATGTGGGAAATGTGCATCATAGAAGTGATGAAATACACTGTTTGCTCATTTGGTCCCCCATCAACTCTACAAAGCAGATATTAATATACACCCCCTTTGAGAAGAGGAAACTGGTTCCAAGACATTAAATAGCTTGTCAAAGTTATACAGCTAGTAAGAGAGAGCAACAGTTTAAACCTAGGCAGCTTGGTGCGAGCCCAGGCTCTTCTGGGAACTTGCAAGTCATCTGTTGTCCAGGCACTTGAGGCAGAAGGCTCCGTGGCTCCTATAAATCCCTCCCTTCGTTCCTCAGCTGAGCCTCAGGCTTGTCTTTACACTTTCCAGCCTCCCTTGCTCCACAGGCTGACTCTCTAGCTGCTTTAAGAGGCCAGCAGGACCCGGGAGATCCGTAATCCCCTTCCTGGATCTTTTCTGTACCGAAATTCTCTGGGTGCAAGCAACAGAAACTAACAATGACTTACATAAGCAGAAGGGGGAGTTGATTGGTGAGAAAAGAGGCAGCTGGCAGAATAGACAGGTAAGGGGGACCTAGGACAACACAAGGAATCTGAATGCATCTGCTTGAAGGGAAATTTATCAGCCATTTCTGTTTCATTTTCCTATAACTGTGTCACAAAGTTCAAGAGTCAACATTCCAGGCCAGAAAGTCTGGTTGGCCTGATGTGAGTTATGGCAGGGGATGCTCACTGGTGGCTCCAGTGGGAGTTCCCCAAAAGGGAATTTAAAGACTTCCCTGGTGGTCCAGTGGTTAAGACTCCGAGCTCCCAGTGCAGGGGGCCCGGGTTCGATCCCTGGTCAGGGAACTAGATCCCGCATGCCGTAACTAAAGGAGCCCGCATGCTGCAAATAAAAGATCCCGCAGGCTGCAAATAAAAGATCCCGCAGGCCGCAGCTAAAAGTCCGCACGTGGCAACAAAGATCCTGCGTGCTGCAATTAAGACCTGGCACAGCCTAAATAAATAAACAAACAAATCAATAAATAAATATTAAGAAAAAAGAAAAAGGAAATTTGGATGAAGCGTGCAGGCTCTGGGGTCTAATTGCCTTCTCTTCTCAGCTGACTCTGCCTGCTAGCTGGGTGACCTTGGGCAAGTTACCTAACCCCTCTGTACTTCTGTTCCTTCATCTGTAAAACGGGGATCACAACAGCCTTACCCCACAGGGCTTTTGGGGGAGGGGGTGTGCAGGAGATAGTGCATTGCGCTCTGAACTTATTACGTTCTTAATAAACAGTAGCTGTTGCTGTCTACTCACATGGCCAGCGTTGAAGGCTATGGCTGTTTGTTGCAGAATCTTCCTGATACCCAGAGCTTCATGCATTATTTTTTTTCCCAGAAGTACCTTGAGTCCCTAAGTTTGGAAATACCTCATGTTTGATTTTCTGGAGCTCCTGCTTGACGCTCAGATTTTCTGTCTGAAATACCTAATATCTGACAGGGGTATATAAATGGATAATTTCTAAAGCCATTCCACGTATGCCTTATTTGATTTGCTCCGCGATTTGTCCTCTGTGTCCAGCACTGCGGTAGTGTCTATGATTTATACGCAAGGACAAAAGATCTTTATCATTCATAAGCTCATGAGTTACTAGGTCAGGGATTTCCAACCTTTGTACCACTGATATTTTGTCAGTTCTCTGTTGTCGGGCCTGTCCTGTGCACTGTAGGATCCCTGGCCTCTATTCCTATATGCCAATAGCAAAGTTGCATCCCCCCGACTAGTTATGAAAACACAAAAATGCCTCCAGACATTTCCAAATGTCCTCTGGGAAGTCAATATCGCCCCCTTGTTGAAAACCACTATTCTAGGTGAACAGAAGCTCTAGAAGACCCTGCCTATGTCTGTCTGGTTCATCCTTGAATTCCCAGGGCCTGGAAGAGTAGCTGGCACGTACTAGGTGCTTAATATTTGCAAAATGTTCAAATAAACCTGAATCACAGCCATCTTCTACTAAAAATATAACAAACCAACAAAACCCCACCTCCACCTTCCCCTACCACTTCCTAAGTCAAGTTCAGACTCCTTAGCTGACATCCAAAGCCCTATAAGACACGGGTCCAGCCTACATTCTCAGTCTTGTGCTCCTGTGAGGTCTAAGGCAGTCCCCATGGACTCATTTCACCATATTTATTTTTTGCAAAACAAACCCAGCTGTTTGGCGAGAAAGCGCTCCAGCCAGCTGCATTTCTCCTGCCCTGAGAGATCTGTTTGGAAAACTCTCAAACAAATATTTCAGTCATCAATGTGACACTAAGGGGTAAACCCTACATGAATAAGAGGTGATAACGCTTTATCATACAAGAATAAAGCTGACTCTCCTTCTTGCCTGACACACATTTGAAACGGTACAGCTGAGGCTGTGGTTGGAAAGAGCCCAAGTTCAAGAAAGCCTTCCTGTCATTTGTGTCTCCCTCCCTGACTTCTGGGATGGGGATGGGTGTGTGTGTGTGTGTTGTGAGGGTGTGGTTCTCCAGGTCTGAATTTCAACCCTTCATATCTATCCACTAGGCGCAGTCCTGAGTTTATAGCAGGAGGCCTGATCTCTCAGCTCTGGCTCTTTTGGGGTCCTTCTAGGTCCCACGAAAGGGTTTCTAGGGACTTCGGTGCAGAGATATGCACAGAGCGGATAAAACCAAGGCGAGGAACAGAACACGTGTGGCTTTTCCAGCAGGGATGGTTCTTGTTTAAACTTTGGTTTTACATTTGTTTTGATATTTGAATTTGAAGCAAGGCCAGGAAAGAGGAAAATCTGTAATTATAATTGCTTCTTATCCTGTTAAAATGAAGCTCTAAAATGAAATGGCAGGTTAGAGTGGAGGCAAAACAGCAATGGGCTCTGGGGTCAAGTGACTGAATTCCAATTCAGGTTCTGTAACTGAGCTGCGCCCTATGGGGCCTTCCCAGGACAGAGCCCTCCCCCATATCCTCCACTTCAGCTCCTCTCTGAAGCCGCTGGGTAACAGTATCGGATGCACATTTCCTGAGCTGTTTTACAGAGGCTAAAAGCCCCACCAAATGGAAAATGTTAACTACACGAGCACAGAGCCCCCAGGCCTCCTGGAGCCTAAGGATCGATAATGTTAACTCCTGTGACAACGCCCTGTTACCTCCCCATCAACCAGAGAATCGTGCACAAGCTGATCACATACCCTGGGATGCCCCTCCCCCACCTGGCCTTTAAAAATACTTTGCTGAAAAAAAAAAGTGCTTTGCTGAACCCCATCCTGGAGTTCTGGTGTTTTGAGCACTAGCTGTCCTGGTCTCCTTGCTTGGTGTCCTGCAGTAAATGCTGCACTTTCCTTTACCACAACCTGATGTCAGTAGATTGGCTTTACTGCATGTGGCTGAATGGACCCAAGTTTCATTCAGTAACAGAGCCTCCACTGGTTTAGTGGCAGACCCCAAGTTTGGCACTTGGTTCTGAATCAAGATTGACACCCTTTGTTCTATTAATCTTTGACCTCTTAGCATCCTCCTTGCTCCAGAATGAGCCAGGTCATCTGCCTCTGGGAGTTTCTGTAGCGCAAGAGTTGGTGAAGAGCCGCCTCCAGAATCCCAGCCCAGTTTCCAGCCACATTTTGGTTGGTAACCCCAAAGAAAAAAGGAAAAGCAGTGCAAGATTTTTATTTCAAATCCCAGCTCTACTGCTCACTAGCTGTGTGACATAACTTCACCTCTATGAATTGCAATTGTTTTTGAGTTTTTTGTTTTTGCTTGTTTTTACCTTTAAAGGGGAATAGTATTTGCCAATCTACTAGGGTTACATTAGCAGCTATGATTCTTTGGTCACAAGCAAAAGAATCTGGTTCTGAATTGCTTAAGCCAAAAGGAATTAATTAGAAAAATATGGAGTAGCTTCCAGTATAGAAAGGAACAGACAGTACCAACTATCTGGGCATCTCCAAAGGTCTTCTTGGTAGCACAAACCTCTTGAAGATTATATTAGTCAGAATTCTCCAGAGAAACAGAATCAATAGGATTTGTCTATCATCTATCTATCTATCTATTGATCTATCTATATATTGACCTATCTATCATCTAGCTATCAAAGAGTTTTATTATAAGGAATTGGCTCACACAATTATTGAGGCTGAGAAGTCCCACTTCCTCCTGGAGATCCAGGAAAGCTGGTGGTGTAATTCCAGTCCGAGTTCGAAGGCCTGAGAACCAAGGGGGCTGACTGGGTAAGTTCCAGTCCAATGCAGAAGACCAATGTCCCAGCCTGAAAACAGGAAGAGATCAAATTTTCCCTTACTCCACCATTTTTTCTATTCAGACCTCCAGCAGATTGACTGAGGCCCATCACATTGGGGGGAGCAAAGTACTTTACTCCGGCCACCTGGTGGTCCAGTTAAGTTGACACATAAAATTAACCTTCACGGGGCTTCCCTGGTGGCGCAGTGGTTGAGAGTCCGCCTGCCGATGCAGGGGACGCGGATTTGTGCCCCGGTCCCGGGAAGATCCCACATGCCGCGGAGCGGCTGGGCCCATGAGCCATGCCGCTGAGCCTGCGCGTCCGGAGCCTGTGCTCCGCAACGGGAGAGGCCACAGCAGTGAGAGGCCTGCGTACCGCCAAAAAAAAAAAAAAAAAAAAATTAACCATCACGGTGGTCTCACCCAGGTGCCAACATTGGAATAAACAAACCTCAGTGGTTTCCATGGTCCTTGCATCATTTCACTTAAGAGTCAGAGTCCCAGGAAATAATCTGATTGGTTATTAGGTCTTGTGCCTGTCCCTACTGTATTGGGGTAGTGAGAAAAATGATCCGGCAGCAATACCCAGCACATAATAGCTGTTCCCTATATGGTAGCTATTATTATTTTTGTCTCTCTTGTCTCTGTGCCTTATTATCAGTAACTCAGTGAATCATCACAGAATGTCTTTGCAACCTGATTATCCTGAAAACAACTCCCTCAACACCCACCAGCCAAATTTGCTTCTTCCCCAGCAACAATATATACAATTTAGGTGTTAAACAGTGTGATAACAGTTATTTCAGTTCTTGCCATAGTGTTTACCAATTTTTAGAAGTCTTGCCTCCAGGAAACACCAGGAGTTCTCACTCTGTGAAAGTAATGCTCCAGGTTACTCTTCCTAATACAACAAGCCAGAGCTCTACTAGCCCTTCTCCCTACCCACCCCATTAGAGGTACAGCCAAGTCCTAACCAGGGAGGAAGGGAGCCTGGGGGTGGAGCCTGTTGGGGTGGAGCCTGAGCCTTCTGGTTGACAGATCAGCCTGCTCATAAAAAGGCACTAGATCTTGCGTTTCTTTGGGCCCCAAGGCTGTACTTTGACACTTGTCTCATCTAAAAATGACTCATAATTTTCATAACAACATCATGTTCATATATTATCTGAACAAATAACTGAAAAGATTCCACTTTTGACAGTTATGCAAAGGGGAAAGTACTGTCTCTCCTGTCCCCCTAAGTACACTTTTGTCCCCTTCCCCCTACTCTCCATTTCAAACTGGACTGGAGCAGGTGCCCCTTACCACCACCCCTCTAGCCCATGAACACTTCTGCAAAATCTTGGACAGGTTGCAGTAGCTTTGAAAGAGAAGAAAAGATCAGCTTCCAGATGCCAGCTTGCTAGTAAGGATCTGTTTTCCTCCTTAACAATACCAGTATGATTACAAGTGCATGATGTATAGGACTTCCCCACATTAGCAACTTTCTTTTTCTAAGAGGTAGCCTACTGCACTGGGCTTAGGACCAAAAGATATGAGTTAAAATTCATGTGGTAGATTGTATTGTTGACTTTAATTCTTCACTCCTCTCTCTAGCCATGCCTTTGGCCTTATGACTTTTATTTTCTTCCACTAACAGAGTGGAAAATAATTTCCCACTCTTCTAATTCAGGTACAGCCAAGTGACTTTCTTTAGCCAAGAGAATGAGGCAGAATTGACATTGTGCCAATTCTGAGACTACACCTTCTGAGGCCTTGCATGCTTCCCTTTGCTTTCTTGCTTCTCTGCCATGCCAGGAGAACATGCCTGGGATAGCCCACCAGATGAAAGGCACATGGAGCAGAACAAAGCTACCCCAGCTAACCCTTGGCCCACCCCCAGCCAACTCACAGAATTTGAGCTACATATATGCTTATTACTGTGTGACGTTGAGATAGTGGGGATATTTGTTACACAGCAGAATTGAAAATTTATATTTGGTCCATACACCCAGTTTCTGCTGCTTTGTCCTTGGGTGACCTTGGTCATGTCTATTTCCTCAACTTTTTCAACAAGGGATTGAACTACAAGATTCCGAAAGGTCTTTTAATCTCTGAAATACTCAGTATCTTCTCCAAACCTCCAATAATCCCACTAGTGGATTATCCCCCAGTATCTTTGGGTTGAGCTTTTATTGCATTGTGCTAGTGATTTACTGAGGTGTTTGCCTCTCCTCTTCACAGTGAGATCCAGAGAGATCAGCTGTGTCTTATTCACCTCTGCAGCCCAAGGGTCCATCTCAGGGCTGGAACATATGAGTTCTCAGTTAATGTTTGTTGTAGAAATAACTAAATGGCTGAGGAACCACCTAGAGGCAATTCATTTACCTTCCTTCCTCAGAGACGAACAAAATTTTCAGATTCACTGCAGTACATGCATGTTATCCCTTATGCAGTGATGACTTGATCAATCAGCAATTGTTTTCATTTAATTAATTTACAGCATACTTATTCAATGCATACAATGTGTCAAACTACCTTTAAATTTTCATTTATCTATTTCTTTTTTTTTTTTTTTTGTGCTACGTGGGCCTCTCACTGCTGTGGCCTCTCCTGTTGCAGAGCACAGGCTCCAGACGCGCAGGCTCAGCGGCCATGGCTCACGGGCCTAGCCGCTCCGCGGCATGTGGGACCTTCCCGGACCGGGGCGCGAACCCGTGTCCCCTGCATCGGCAGGCGGACTCTCAACCACTGCGCCACCAGGGAAGCCCCATTTGTCTCTTTCTTTACCTAGCTATCTATGTGGTTAGCCAACTATCAAAAGGCAATACATGCAAATAATAGTAAGCACTGTATGGGACTTCCCTGGTGGTGCAGTGGTTAAGAATCTGCCTGCCAATTCAGGAGATATGGGTTCGAGCCCTGGTCCGGGAAGATCCCACATACCGCGGAGCAACTAATCCCATGTGCCACAACTACTGAGCTTGCGCTCTAGAACCTGCAAGCCACAACTACTGAGCCCATGTGCCGCAACTACTGAAGCCCGCACGCCTAGAGCCCGTGCTCTGCAACAAGAGAAGCCACCGCAATGAAAAGCCTGCACACCGCAACGAAGAGTAGCCCCTGCTCGCTGCAAATAGAGAAAGCCCACGCGCAACAACGAACACCCAATGCAGCCAAAAATTAATTTAAAAAAATTTAAAAGTAGCAATCCTTTATAAAAAAAGTATTATAAAAGAATATCTAGTCAAAATTGTCTCTCCTGCTCTTTATCTTTCATTCCCTAGGTCATAGTTTCTTGGGTATTGTAAAGATTGTAAAGATATCTGGTGGGCATACAAGCAAATGTGCACCTATCATTCCATTTCTACTCTTCCTTATGCAAATAGGGCATTTTCCACATTATTTTGTATTTTACCTTTCTCAGCTAAATTTCCTTAAAGATAGTACCATATTTGGTAGGTATAACTCTGTCTTGATATTTTAATAGCTGCCTAGTATCCCATTTTATGGTTACATTATAATTTAAGCAATCCTGTTGTAGGCTTTTAGGTTATTTCCAGTCTTTAGCAAAATTGTTTTGAAAACCTTGGCTTGATCTGGGACCAGCAGGGATGGGCACTTGGCCAAGAGGCAAACTGAGAGTGACATTCAAGCCCGTACTCCACTCATCAGAACAGGAACCCTAGTGTAACACTGTGTCCCCCAGATGTACGTGTGTGGCAAAGGGAAGCTCCCTGGCCTCGCCCCTCTAAAAGTCTTAAAGAAGCAGTCCTCTTAACCTAGTACCCAGCCAATCCCAGAGACCATAAATCATCTCGGTGAGATGACTAGTAGCCACCATGAACTACCACAGAGACTAACTACTCATAAGGAATAGTTGATTATGAAGAGGAAGAACCAAGTAAGAGCTAAGCTGCTGAGTAGGAAGCTGGATGAAGGGTTGGGACTTGAGAAAGGGCCAGGAAAAATCGAGGGTGCTAGAGCTGTGAAGTGCCCCACAGCTAGAGAGAAGGAGGGGATGCACAGGGGGTAGGGGAGTGATGCTGAGCATTGGCCCCTGGGTAGATGGGGGAACCACAGGGGGTCAGTTTGAGGGTTCCTGAAAGTTAACAGAAAAAGGAAGAAGTTAATGGCTGCAAATAGAATCATGAACACCTGGTGAAAAAATGGAAAACTTTTATTGAACCTTTTTTTTTCCCCCTCAAAACCTTTTAACTTTTTTCAAGAAAAGGAGAAAAGCTATTTCCCCCAAACTCTTCTCCTTCCTATGTTCTCACATCTTTAAATACACCAAACATGATAATTTTATGAGCAAAGCACATTATACATAATACATTTTTATGTTTCAAAGCTTACAAAATGACTTAAGTTCCATAAAGAGTGTTAAAATTTAAAAAAAAAAAAAAAGAGAAATGCATATATTTCAGTTTTCCCACATTTTTTCTGCTTCATCTGCTCTCCTCCATCGCAGTGGATTTTTTCTCCCTGGCTTCAAAATTTGGGGAAATTTTATAACTGTAATCTTCAAGCTTCCCTTCCAGGATGACCTTTTCTGTTCTCCAGAGCAGACCTGGACTCTAATTCCAGCTCCACTATATGTTTGCATTGTGACTTCCAACGAGTCATTTAATCTTCCTAATCTTTATTTTTGTATCTGGAAAATGGAAGCAATAATACTACTTACCCTACATTGCAATGATAACGTGATATGCATTAAGTAGCTGGTACCGTTCTTGGTGTGCATTAGATTGGCTTCATGTTCTGTCTCCATTTCCTAACGTCCTTCAGAAAATGCTCCCCATGGTCTTGGGCCAGTTGTCCCATTCCTTCTTGCTAACCTGGCTGGGGTAGAAAATAGGTAGTGGTATTTAGAAAAGGACAAAGAAGGGGTCTGGAGTCTAGAGAAAATGGCTGCAAGTAGATCTTAAGCAAAGAGGTGACATCAGAAAAAAGAATTAGAGATCGTCTGTAGTTACATTGGCGAAGACAGGCCTTTTGGAAGGGGCAGGGGGCATCTCTAGAGTGACCAACTATCTCAGTTAGCCTGGACCTGAGAAAGGTCCCAAGATGTGCGACTTTCATTGTTAGAACCAGGAAAGACCCAGACTGGCTAGGATAAGTTAGTCATCGTATGCCTTAAGCTTTTGCAAGTCCTGAAGTATCCTGCCCATGCCCATGGAGGAGTGGGTGGACTTACTGTAAACATGATGGCTGAATAATCTGCATTTTTTGCTGGAGGAATATTGAAAGGGCAGATGAGAGAGCAGTGGGCCAAGGAAACACTGGCAGTGAGGGAGATAACAACCAGGGAATGACTCAACTGCCCTAATTGGCCAGGCGGGTCCCCATCCTCCATCACAGATCCACTTGTCTTCCTAAAGAAGCTTCAAATTGGATTAAAAAGGACATCCTTCCCTAAGCAAGGACAAAGCCTCCTCCACCAGAGAAGTGAAGAAGCTGGACTGCTCAGATGAGACCTCTGATGTCCTCAGAGGCCCTGCAGAAGCTAAGGTGGAGTTTCCCTACAGAGGAGGAAGAGGAACTGGGGAATGAAAAAAATCCACCAAGGCTATGCCTCCAGGGGGACGCTCAGATCCGCGTGGGAGGATCATTAGAGACACAATAAAGTAACCGGGCATTTGTTTTTGAGTATTCATGCATTCTGTCCTGGCCTTACTCAGGCCTCTCCCATCCACTCCGGGGACAGAGGTGCTGACTGGCCTGGTGTTTAGGCTGCCATCAACTCCCAGGGATGCCTGACATGTGCTGATCTGCCTTGGGAGTTGTTGCTCTCTGCTCTCTCCAAATCGACTCCTCTTTCAAAGTCTGTGTTTGTCTTTTAAAGTGTCTGTTTTCAGAAATCAGAGGCCTGGAAGAGCTACCCTTCACTGCAGAAAGGAGAAAGGGAATGATGTTCTCCAGGCCAGCTCTTGGACCTTGCAGACTGGGGTCATCCGTGTGCACGTGTGATTGGAACATCCATCCAAACACCAAACAGCCCGTCTTCTCTCTTTCGAGGGAAGGGAAATAAAGCCACGGTTAGAGGCAGGCAGGACCACTTTTGTTCTGGAGCCCTTCCAGCTGCAATCAAAGGTTCACTTGGTTCTTCAGGTAATCTGGAAAGGAGGAAGCTGGTTGGATAATGTGTGAAAGGTTATCACCCTGATGGAATTATTAAGGACTCTCAAGCTCATCCCCAGACATCCGCTTGACGGAGATGCATGTAGATCACAAACATTGCCCTCCTGACATGCAAGAGAGAGGGAGGTTTTCAGGTCTGCCTATTTTGCTCTCATGTATATTTCATGGCATCCAGGGTCAATGGAGCTTCTGGACATCTTCCAACAATCTCAGACTTCCTGGAGCCAAGAGCCACATCCTGCATTTGAAGGGACAAGTTGTGTAATATGGAGAGATAATAACCCACGTTTCCATTTACCCACTAAAATGTTTGGGACGAAGGATGAGAGTGATCAGCAAGGTTGTCCTAAAACAGTTAGGAACAGAAGGAAAATCACTATGTAAATATCTGGTACATAAACTACCTTGCCTTAAGGTAACCATCCAGTCTTCAGCAGCAAAATATGTGGGGGTGGAGGAGTTCTCCAGTGCCCCTGACTGCTGACATAATTTCTGATTTCTGCTTCTTTGTTGAAATTCCATAACCGTATTACAAAGGATATCAAAGGCCTCATCTCTCAGAAAAGGTCATCTTATCTAGCTCCAAACTTTCTCTGCTCTAACTACAACCACGGAGACTAAAAAGATCAACCTTTTCATCATGTTTTCCTGTTTTTACACTCATCTTAATCCCTTTGATTTCCCTAGCCAAGTTCATGTCCCCAGTTTTCAGATGAGGAAACCAAGGTTTGGTGATCTTTGGACTTTCAGGCAAAGTTTCAAAGTTTAATGTCAAAGTTGAGCATCAAGAAGAGAAATCCAATCCCTTTTCTCTCCTCATTGGGGATAGACAGTTGTCACTAGTCAATGAACTCTGTGATTGGTTTCCTCTTTCTTGGGATTTTCATGTTTTCACCACCCCTAAGGGGAAGACTCTGCCTCTTGGCGGTCATTGACCCAGTTGCCTGAAGTCTGAGCTGGTGTTGGTCATGACTAATCCTCATGGACACACATGACCGATGGTGATGGGGAGAAGCAGCTCACTGCTCCTGATTTGGAGATCTAATCCTGCTGGCTGAGGCATCCTCCCTTCTATGAGCTTCACGTTTCTCTTCTGTAAAATGGAGACAATAGGACTCCCTACCTCCTGGGTTTGTTTTGAAGGACCAGTGAACTGATAGGAATATTTGTTTGCCCATTACTCATTGAGCTAAATAGGGTACTGATTGTAAAGTGCTTAACAGGGAGCCTGACACATAGTAGGTACTCAGCAAATATTACCTGCCCACTCTGCCTAGAGTTGGATATTCTCCTCCAGTTCTATGTGCTATGGACCTAAGTATTCTAAGAGGGTTTGTGAATCCCACCTTTGGTTCTAATAACTTTTCCTGCTTCCTTACTCTTATCTTTCGATTCTTTCCATGTGCAAAGCTAATTCCTGAATTCTGATTCCCATACAGAGAACAGGTCACATTTGTTCCCTCCCCGCAAATATACATTGAAGTCCAAACTCCCAGTACTTCAGAATGTGACCTTATTTGGAGGTAGAGTCTTTACAGAGGTAATCAAGGTAAAATGAGGTCATTAAGGGGGGCCCTAATCCAATATGACTTACGACTAGTGTTCTTGTAAAAAGGGGAAATTCAGACACAGAAACAGACACACACAGAAGGAAGATGATGTGAAGAGGGTGAAGGTGGCCACGTGACAGGAGTGATGCATCTATAAGTGAGGGGACACCTGAGGCTGCCAGACGCTAGGAGAGAGGCCCGGAACAGTTCCTCCCCTAGTGTTCTCAGAGACAGTGTGTTTCTGCCCACACCTTGATTTTGGACTTCCGGCCTCTAGAACTGTGAGATAATAAAATTTGATGTTTTAAGTCACCTAATTCATGCTACTTTGTTATGGCAGCCCTAGGAAACAAACACACCAGGAGTTGAAGACGGGCTCATCTAGACTTTTCTGGCTTGGGGGTGAGGCCCAATTCAGAATTCTGTCGTGGCCTCTGTTCTGTGACCCAGCTGATGCACGCTTCACAGCCTGGCCTTTTCAGCCCAAATCTTCTAAATCTAATCTATTGCAGAAAGCCAAGCTGGGTATAGAAACACACACACACACACACACACACACACACACACACACACACACACACACACACACGGAGTCTCTATCTGAAATGCAAATTAAACAGCAAATAAGGAGAGGACATATTTAGGTCAGGAGGCTGACCTGTAGATAAGGTCTTCCAGACCCTTGCTCATAAACAAGATATTTTGGGAAGAGCTCAGATATATAGGCAGCATCCAGGGTAAAACCCAGCTTTACTGCTCAACTGCAGTGTGAATGTGGACAAGTTCCTCACCTGAAAAATGAAAATACTAATAGTATTGACATCACAGCGTTATTATAATGTTGAATGAGAAGCCATAAGCATCGTTTCGATCACAGTGCTAACTAGATAGTACTCTTATTAAAGAGTAGTTATTAATAATGCAATTGCTGTTGTGTCCTAAAGAATGAAACAGTCACACCTTGTCTCCCCAGAGTTTTCTTTCCTAATTGCATGCCTTAATAAAGACATTTGAAAAAGATGGAGCGAGAACCTACTGGCCTAATTCTTTCAGCTATCCAGGAAGGATGGTTCAGTGGGTCTGTTTTTCCTATGCAATAATGAGTGAATCACACAATGTGTGTTTTTGCATATGAAGATGGACTTTCCAATAAACCAGGAGCGAAAGCGTTTGAGTGGTTTGTCAAGTGGCAGTGGAGGCTTGTGCATTTAGTGCTTGCCTGTGATGTCACCAGCATCCTGACCAATAGCATGATGTGGCAACAATTCTAGGAGCAAATCAGTGTAATAAGCACAGAGTACAGATGGAATATGGGTTGCCATTCTCCACTCTGTGCCCAGGCAGACATTGCTAATCGATCATGGAACTCCTTCCCACTGAATTTGTTCATGGACGTAGAATCTTAAGAACTCAGCCACTCTCACACAATCATAGTCAGCCTTCAGTTGGAAAGATATTTGCTGTCTCTATCTCAGGAAAAAAAGAGAAGACCCTAACTGATTTATGTCTCTTTGGTGGGGCAAAGAGGAGGCAAGTCATCCAACCACAAAATGTGATGGCCATAGTGGGGAGGAAATGTAGGGCTTTGGGTGTGAAGGTTATTTGAGGTCAGAAATGGGAGGGTATGTAAGCAGGTAATGAATCATACCCAGGGATAATTAATTCAGATATCCTAGAGAAAGAAAGAACTCACAGCAAAGACTTCAGGACAAAGAAGGAGAATGATGCGTGACTGTTGGAGTTCCACGTAGATGCCACACTGGTGATGCCCAAGGAATTATTCAAGCCAGGATATAAATACTTGCTGAGCTAGTACTTAGGTGCCAGAGACTCTCCTAGGCACTTCCATGGGCATTTTCTCATTCATCCTTCACAATAACTCTATAAGGTAGGAAGTATTCTCATTTTACAGATGAAGACACAGAGATTCAGAAAGATAAGGTAACTTACCCAAAGTCACAGATGTGTGCTACCTGCATTTTGAGTCTTTTCCTTTTTCTTTTATATTACAGCTGAAGTTCATACTTTTAGATCTTGAAAGCTTTTCAGACTACTAATAAAATGCAAAATAATAACAATAGCAACTATAAGAAAATGCAAAATAATAAGATACTAATAAAATATAAAATAATAGCAGCAATAACAGCTACAAGAAATAAGAAAGATTCCATAAATTTTGCCATGTTGGCTGACATTTTTACATGATAACAAGGACATTCAAGGTAGGAGCTAATAGATACACAGACTAGAAATGGAGGTAAAAGATACCAAAACAACTCTTGAAAGGAGGGACTGAATCTGTTTATAGCAACTCTGTCTATGCCAAGGTCAGAGTCAATGCAGAGTAACAAGATGGTGGTACCCCATCGCTGGAGGGTGTATTGGCAGTAAATGAGAGACAGGACAACACAATCGTGTGTGGCTCCTGATGCCTGGGTCTGGGCCCCGGCTTCACCTCTTCCTAGCTATGTCACTTTTTAACCATATTACCTTGGGCGAGGTATGGTGTGTCCAAATGCAGATCAAGAGAGAGAAACGGGGAAGAGTTTTGTGTGTTGTTACACTCACAGCTCCCTGGGGAGAAACAGCGTGCCATGCAGGGCCACTAGGGGAGGCACCTGGTCCATTATGAGGCAGAGGGAAGGAGGGACTGTGGGCAGGCACCTTTATTGTGGTTTCTTTGGGAAGGAAAGGGAGAGGCAGGGCAAGCGGGTGTAGGATTGGCTCATTTGAATAATTTCAGTGGACTCTGGGGCATAGTCACTGTCCCAGGTTACCTGGCCTGGGATGCTTGGGGTGGACAAATCTGTCTGGAGTGTAAGCCCATTGCAGAGGTGCTTGAGGTGTGAACTTGTCTGCTCAAGGAGAACTGACTAGCCTCTAGCCAGGGCCTCCAAACTGGGTCAAGACAGCATTTTATTTTGTTTTTGTTTTTGTTTTTGCGGTACCCGGGCCTCTCACTGTTGTGGCCTCTCCCGCTGCGGAGCACAGCCTCCGGACGTGCAGGCTCAGCGGCCATGGCTCACGGGCCTAGCCACTCTGCGGCACGTGGGATCCTCCCGGACTGGGGCACGAACCCGTGTCCCCTGCATCGGCAGGCGGACTCTCAACCACTGCGCCACCAGGGAAGCCCCCCTCTGCCTCCTTTTAAAGGTGACTGTAGTCTCTTAAAATATGGCAACCATATAATTTTTCATGCTTTGCCGCAACAGATGCAAAGTGGGTTGTCACCCCCACATGAAACCAGAGAAAGGTCATGTGACCGTTACCCCAGCCCCATCCTTAACTTGCTTCGTATCAGCCACACACCGTCTCTGAGCCCCAGTCTCCTCATTTGTCAAACTGCCTGGACAAACTCTGAGGCTCCAACATCCCACAAGGTTCTGATGCTCTGTGCCTTCAAGAGTGGCTCAGGCCAGTTGAGGATGTGGCTGTGGAATCAAGCAGGAACCACAGAGTGGAGGCATCCTGTGTCCTTCTGTCTGTACCACTCTGTCCACCCCTGGACGCTGGCTCTAGCTCTGGTGCTTGTACCCTCTGTCCCACCCCCCACCAGATGCCTAGAGAAGAAATAGAGATGTGTTATCAACCAAAGAAATGGAGATAAATATAGCCCTTGTTGGATTAATATCCCCAGGATTACTCATGTCTCCTTCAAAGTGAAGCAAAGATCATGTGCCGCCTGACAACCACCCATCTGGACTGAGAAGAGTCGCCATATGGATGGTTCTCGCTAATTATAGTTAAACACTGAAGGGAGGGGTTCCAACGTGGAGCCTCGTCAGATCAAGATCAGAACCCTTTTACCAAGAGTTTAGTGGAAAGGCTGTGTGGTTACTCTGCTCAGACTCTCCCAGGCACATTCAGACATGCCATCCAATCTTTCTGGAATCAACTTTCTCCAACACAGATGTGGAGGAATAATACTGGTCCTTCCTTATTTTAAAAAGGGGTTAACCACAGTGACCTCTATGCCAAGTAAAGAGCCAATCAAGATCCTGGATCATAAATCAAGTAAATAATCAATAACTTAATAAATGCACATTTTGTGGTTCCTATTATGAACCTGAGTCTTTGTCTAGTTATACTGGGACATGGATTCATACAAAAGATGTTAAGAAAAAAAAAATTTTTTTTTTGGCTGGTCCCAGACAAAACCACCCAGTGAATCATTCTGATCCCAGAAAGGAAACTCCTTTGGTGAAAGCATGTAGCAACCTACAGTATTGCTTTCTTAAAATAGTTGGAGATTGCTTTCTCTCCATCCCAAGAGGATGACCAACTTGGAAGATGAGAAATGCATTTCCTACATACGTGCCATTAGACCATCACCAAGAGCCATCAATTTAGCTGTGGACCAAATGTTAGGCAGGGGATTCAGTTTGGGGTGAGAAAGGTGAAATGCTCAAATTGTGGATGAATTTTCATCAGTGTCTTCATTCTGTCTGTACCACTCTGTCTAGTGCTGGACACTGGCTACTCTCCTCCCTCATTCCACCATCAAAGTAGGACTGCTTTCCCATGGAGGCTCAAACTTCCATGCCTTCCAAAGTCAGGTAGGCAACTTATATAACTAAAGTGGAACAGGCATAAGAAAACTCACAAGGGTCTCTCAGTGTTCATTAATTTACCCACTTTTCTTAAAGATGTGGCCACAAAGAAATACTTTTCTTCTAAAACAAAAACAGCAATGAATGTATGGTGATAACCGACAATGATACCTGACTCTAGGGTTTGGTAGAGAGTAGGGTGTAGGAGGGATGGTTATAAACTGAAGAGTATGTGCCCTATTTCAAGGGAGCACTTCTAAGGAGGAAGCCTATAGTTACCATTTGCCAACCAAGGCCCAATAGTGCCGGATCATCTGAATTTTCTAGAGGTACTCTCAACTAGGGTATATATACGCAATCTTCTGATTTTTTTTCTTGACTCAAAGTTTTAGCAAATACTTGAAGCTATTCTACTAGTATTGAAAAAATATAGGCATAGTCTTTGTTCTGGCTTAGCTGAAGGGACAGGATGTAAACCAAGTACTCTCAGGGGCCATCTTGTTGACTTAGGGAGAGAGCTTATCAAAAATGACAAACACTTTAGATAAGGAGAGCGGGGCTAAGAGCTGGTGAGAAGCTGAGTCCTGGTGATGTCATTTGAACCCCTGGAATCAGCCACACCTGAAGTTTCTGACATCCCTGAATTTCCAATTGCATAGCCTAACAATTTCTTCTTTTTACTTAAATCAGTCTGAGTTATGGTTTACTTGCAACTAAAAAAAAATCTAATCCATACAGACTTCAGGATCATCCATAAATAGTTGATAACAGGATTGTTCAATATGACATGTCGAGGACCTGCTGTAGTTTGAAATGACTGGAAAAGAAAGTGTATTGGGGCCAGAGCAAGCTGCACAGATAGAAAGGAGCTGCATCGCAAAGAACCTAGGATGCTTTCCTTAAAAGTTTACTTCTTGAGGAAGAACTTCAAGATGGTGGAGGAGTAAGACATGGAGATCACCTTCCTCCCCACAAATACATCAGAAATACATCTACATGTGGAACAACTCCTACAGAACACCTACTGAACGCTCGCAGAAGACCTGACTTCCCAAAAGTCAAGAAACGCCCCACGTACCTGGGTAGAGCAAAAGAAAAAAGGAAAAACAGAGACAAAAGAATAGGGACGGGACCTGCACCAGTGGGAGGGAGCTGTGAAGGAGGAAAGGTTTCCACACACTAGGAAGCCCCTTCACTGGCAGAGAGGGGAGGTGGCGGGGGGGAAGCTTTGGAGCCATGGAGGAGAGCACAGCAACAGGGGTGAAGAGGGCAAAGCGGAGAGATCCCCACACAGAGGATCGGTGCCGACTGGCAGTCACCAGCCTGAGAGGCTTGTCTGCTCACCGGCCGGGGCGGGCGGGGCTGGGAGCTGAGGCTCTGCCTTAGGTCGGATCCCAGGGAGAGGACTGGGGTTGGCTGCGTGAACACAGCCTGAAGGGGGCTAGTGCGCCACAGCTAGCCAGGAGGGAGTCCAGGAAAAGGTCTAGAGCTGCAGAAGAGGCAAGAGACTTTTTCTTCCCTCTTTGTTTCCTGGTGCGCGAGGGGAGGGGATTAAGAGCGCCGCTTAAAGGAGTTCCAGAGACGCACGCGAGCCGTGGCTAAAAGTGCGGACCCCAGAGACGGCCATGAGACGCTAAAGCTGCTGCTGCCGCCACCAAGAAGCCTGTGTGCGAGCACAGGTCACTATCCACACTGCCCCTCCCGGGAGCCCGTGCAGCCCACCACTGCCAGGGTCCCGGGATCCAGGGACAACTTCCCCGGGAGAACGCATGGCGTGCCTCAGGCTGGTGCAATGTCACGCTGGCCTCTGCCGCCGCAGGCTCGCCCCGCATCCATACCCCTCCCTCCCCCCGGCCTGAGTGAACCAGGACACCCTAATCAGCGGGTCCTTTAACCCCGTCCTGTCTGGGTGGGGAACAGAGGCCCTTAGGCGACCTACATGCAGAGGCAGGGCCAAATCCAAAGCTGAACCCCGGGAGCTGTGCGAACAAAGAGAAAGGGAAATCTCTCCCAGCAGCCTCAGGAGCAGCGGATTAAACCTCCACAATCAAACTGATGTACCCTGCATCTGTGGAATACATGAATAGACAGCAAATCATCCCAAAATTGAGGCTGTGGACTTTGGGAGCAACAGTAGACTTGGGGTTCGCTTTCTGCATCTAATTTGTTTCTGGTTTTATGTTTATCTTAGTTTAGTATTTAGAGCTTATTATCATTGGTAGATTTGTTTATTGATTTGGTTGCTCTCTTCCTATATAGATATATATATTTTTTATTTCCTTTTTCTCTTTTTCTGAGTGTGTATATGTATGCTTCTTTGTATGATTTTGTCTGTATAGCTTTGTTTTACCATTTGACCTAGGGCTCTGTCTGTCCTTTTTTTTTTCAATATAGTTTTTAGGACCTGTTATCGTTGGTGGATTTGGTTTTTGGTTTGGTTGCTCTCTTCTTTCTTTCTTTTTATTACTTATTTATAATAATATTAAAAAATTTTTTATTTTAATAACCTTATTTAATTTCTTTATTTTTCTTTTTTTCTTTTTCTTTCTTTTTCGTTTTCTTTCTTTCCTTCCTTCCTTAGTTCTTTCTTTCTTTTTCTTTCTTTTTCTCCCTTTTCTTCTGAGACGTGGGCTGACAGGGTCTTGGTGCTTCAGCCAAGTGTCAGGCCTGAGCCCCTGAGGTGAGAGAGGCTAGTTCATGACATTACTCCATCAGAGACCTCCCAGCCCCATGTAATATAAAATGGCGAAAGCTCTCCCAAAGATCTCCATCTCAATGCTAAGACCCAGCTCCACTCAACGACCAGCAAGCTACAGTGCTGGACACCCTATGCCAAACAACTAGCAAGACAGGAACACAACCCCACCCATTAGCAGAAAGGCTGCCTAAAATCATAATAAGTTCACAGACACCCCAAAACACACCACCAGACATGGTCCTCTCACCAGAAAGACAAGATCCAGCCTCATCAGCCAGAACACAGGCACCAGTCCCCTCCACCAGGAAGCCTACACAACCCACTGAACCAACCTTACCCACTGGGGGCAGACACCAAAAACAACAGGAACTATGAAAAGGAGACCCCAAACACAGTAAGTTAAGCAAAATGAGAAGACAGAGAAATACACAGAAGATGAAGGAGCAAGGTAAAAACCAACCAGACCAAACAAATGAAGAGTAAATTGGCAGTCTACCTGAAAAAAAATTCAGAGTAATGATAGTAAAGATGATTCAAAATCTTGGAAATAGAATAGAGAAAATACAAGAAACGTTTAACGTTAGAGGACCTAGAAGAACTAAAGAGCAAAGAAACAATGATGAACAACACAATAAATGAAATTAAAAATTCTCTAGAAGGAATCAATAGCAGAATAACTGAGGCAGAAGAATGGATAAGTGACCTGGAAGATAAAATAGTGGAAATAACTACTGCAGATCAGAATAAAGAAAAAAGAATGAACAGAATTGAGGACAGTCTCAGAGACCTCTGGGACATTAAACGCACCCAAATTCACATTATACGGGTCCCAGAAGAAGAGGAAAAAAAAAAAGGAGACTGAGAAAATATTTGAAGACATTATAGTTGAAAACTTCCCTAATATGGGAAAGGAAATAGTCAATCAAGTCCAGGAAGTGCAGAGTCCCATACAGGATAAATCTAAGGAGAAACATGCCAAGACACATATTACCAAAACTATCAAAAATTAAATACAAAGAAAAAATATTAAAAGCAGCAAGGGAAAAGCAACAACACACAAGGGAATCCCCATAAGGTTAACAGCTGATCTTTCAGCAGGAACTCTGCAAGCCAGAAGGGAATGGCAGGACACATTTAAAGTAATGAAAGGGAAAAACCTACAACCAAGATTACTCTACCCAGCAAGGATCTCATTCAGATTTGATGGAGAAAGTAAAACCTTTTTTAGAAACAAACAAAAGCTAAGATAATTCACCACCACCAAACCAGCTTTACAACAAGTGCTAAAGGAACTTCTCTAGGCAGGAAACACAGAGAGGAATAAGACCTACAATAACAAACAAAAAACAGTTAAGAAAATGGTAATAGGAACATACATATCGCCAACTACCTTAAATGTAAATGGATTAAATGCTCCAACAAAAACACATAGACTGGCTGAATGGATACAAAAACAAGACTCATATATATGCTGTCTACAGGAGACCCACTTCAGACCTAGGGGCACATACAGACTGAAAGTGAGGGGATGGAAAAAGATATTCCATGCAAATGGAAATCAAAAGAAATCTGGAGTAGCAGTTCTCATATCAGACAAAATAAACTTTAAAATAAAGACTATTACAAGAGACAAAGAAGGACACTACATAATGATCAAGGGATCAATCCAAGAAGAAGACATAACAGTTGTAAATATTTATGCACCCAACATAGGAGCACCTCAATACATAAGGCAGAGGCTAACAGCCATTAAAGGGGAAATCGACACTAACACAAACATAGTAGGGGACTTTAACATCCCACTTTCTCCAATGGACAGATCATCCAAAATGAAAATAAATAAGGAAACACAATCTTTAAATGACACATTACACAAGATGGACTTAATTGATATGTATAGGACATTCCATCCAACAGCAACAGAATACACTTCTTCTCAAGTGCTCATGGAACATTCTCCAGGATAGATCATATCTTGGGTCACAAATCAAGCCTTGGTACATTTAAGAAAATTGAAATCATATCAAGTATCTTTTCTGACCACAACGCTATGAGACAAGATATCAATTACAAGAAAAGAACTGTAAAAAATTCAAACACAAGGAAGCTAAACAATATGCTACTGAATAACCAAGAGATCAATGTAGAAATCAAAGAGGAAATCAGAAAATACCTAGGAACAAATGACAATGAAAGCACAACGACCCAAAACGTATGGGATGCAGCAAAAGCAGTTCTAAGAAGGAAGTTTATAGCAATACAGTCCTACCTCAAGAAACAAGAAAAATCTCAAGTAAACAACCTAACCTTACACCTAAAGCAATTAGGGAAAGAAGAACAAGAAACCCCCAAATTTAGCAGAAGGAAAGAAATCAGAAAAATCAGATCAGAAATAAATGAAAAACAAATGAAGGACACAATAGCAAAGATCAATAAAACTAAAAGCTGGTTCTTTGAGAAGATAAACAAAATTGATAAACCATTAGCCAGACTCATCAAGAAAAAAAGGGAAAAGACTCAAATCAACAAAATTAGAAATGAAAAAGGAGACGTAAAAACTGACACTGAAGAAATACAAAGGATCATGAGAGATTACTACAAGCAACTATATGCCAATAAAATGGACAACCTGGAAGAAATGGACAAATTCTTAGAAAAGCACAGCCTTCCAAGACTGAACCAAGAAGAAATAGAAAATATGAACAGACCAATCACAAGCACTGAAATTGAAACTGTGATTAAAAATCTTACAACAAACAAAGTCCAGGACCATATGGCTTCACAGGTGAATTCTATCAAACATTTAGAGAAGAGCTAACACCTATCCTTCTCAAACTCTTCCAAAATATAGCAGAGGGAGGAACACTCCCAATCTCATTCTACGAGGCCACCATCAGCCTGATACCAAAACAAGACAAAGATGTCACGGAGAAAGAAAACTACAGGCCAATATCACTGATGAACATAGATGCAAAAATCCTCAGCAAAATACTAGCAAACAGAATCCAGCAGCACATTAATGGGATCATACACCACAATCAATTGGGGTTTATCCCAGGTATGCAAGGATTCTTCAATATATGCAAAGCAATCAATGTGATAAACCATATTAACAAACTGAAGGATGAAAATCATATGATCATCTCAATAGATGCAGAAAAACTTTCGACAAAATTTAACACCCATTTATGATAAAAACACTCCAGAAAGTAGGCATAGAGGAAACATACCTCAACATAATAAAGGCCATATATGACAAACCCACAGCCAGCATCGTTCTCAGTGGTGAAAAAGTGAAATCATTTCCACCAAGATCAGGAACAAGACAAGGTTGCCCACTCTCACCACTATTATTCAACATAGTGTTAGAAATTTTAGCCACAGCAATCAGAAAAGAAAAAGAAATATAAGGAATCCAAATTGGAACAGAAGAAGTAAAACTGTCACTGTTTGCAGATGACATGATACTATACATAGAGAATCCTAAAGATGCTACCAGAAAACTACTAGAGCTAATCAACGAATTTGGTAAAGTAGCAGGATACAAAATTAATGCACAGAAATCTCTTGCATTCCTATACACTAATGATGAAAAATCTGAAGGAGAAATTAAGGAAACACTCCCATTTACCATTGCAAGAAAAAGAATAAAATAGCTAGGAATAAACCTACCTAAGGAGACAAAAGACCTGTATGCAGAACACTATAAGACACTGATGAAAGAAATTAAAGATGATACAAACAGATGGAGAGATATACCATGTTCTTGGATTGGAAGAATCAACCTTGTGAAAATGACTCTACTACCCAAAGCAATCGACAGATTCAATGCAATCCCTATCAAACTACCAATGACATTTTTCAGAGAACTAGAAAAAAAATTTCACAATTGTATGGAAACATAAAAGACCCCGAATAGCCAAAGCAATCTTGAGAAAGAAAATGGAGCTGGAGGAATCAGGCTCCCTGACTTCAGACTATACTACAAACCTACAGTAATCAAGACAGTATGGTATTGGCACATAAACAGAAATATAGATCAGTGGAACACGATAGAAAGCCCAGAGATAAACCCACGCACCTATGGTCACCTTATCTTTGATAAAGGAGGGCAGAATACACAATACAGAAGAGACAGCCTCTTCAATAAGTGGTGCTATGAAAACTGGACAACTACATGTAAAAGAATGAAATTAAAACACTCCTTAATGCCATACACAAAAATAAACTCAAAATGGATTAAAGACCTATATATAAGGCCAGACACTATAAAACTGTTAGAGGAAAACATAGGAAGAACACTCTATGACATAAATCACAGCAAGATCCTTTTTGACAGACCTAGAGAAATGGAAATTAAAACAAAAATAAACAAATGGGACCTAATGAACCTTAAAAGCTTTTGCACAACAAAGGAAACCATAAACAAGATGAAAAGACAACCCTCAGAATGGGAGAAAATATTTACAGATGAAGCAACTGACAAAGGATTAACCTTCAAAATATACAAGCAGCTCAAGCAGCTCAATATCAAAAAACCAAACAAGCCAATCTAAAAACGGGCAGAAGACCTAAATAGACATTTCTCTCAAGAAGATATACAGATTGCCAACAAACACATGAAAGGATGCTCAACATCACTAATCATTAGAGAAATGCAAATCAAAACTACAGTGAGGTTTCACTTCACACCGGTTAGAATGGCCATCATCAAAAAATCTACAAACAATAAAGGCTGGAGAGCGTGTGGAGAAAAGGGAACCCTCATGCACTGTTGGTGGGAATGTAAATTGATACAGCCACTATGGAGAACAGTATGAAGGTTCCCTAAAAAACTACAAATAGAACTATGACCCAGCAATCCCACTACTGGGCATATACCCTGAGAAAACCATCATTCAAAAAGAGTCATGTACCACAATGTTCATTGCAGCTCTATTTACAATAGCCAGGACACGGAAGTAACCTAAGTGCCCATTGACAGATGAATGGATAAAGAAGATGTGGCACATAAATACAATGGAATATTACTCAGCCATAGAAAGAAACGAAATTGAGTTATCTGTAGTGAGGTGGATGGACCTAGAGTCTGTCATACAGAGTGAAGTAAGTCAGAAAGAGAAAAACAAATACCGTATGCTAACACATATATATGGAATCTAAAAGAAAAAAATTGTTCTGAAGAACCTATGGGCAGGACAGGAATAAATATGCAGACGTAGAGAATGGACTTGAGTACACGGGGAGGGGGAAGGGTAAGCTGGGATGAAGTGAGAGAGTGACATGGACATATATACACTACCAAATGTAAAATAGATAGCTAGTGGGAAGCAGCTGCATAGCACAGGGAGATCAGCTCAGTGCTTTGTGACCACCTAGAGAGGTGGGATAGGAGGATGGGATGGAGACGCAAGAGGGAGGGGATATGGGGATATATGTATACGTATAGCTGATTCACTTTGTTATAAAGCAGAAACTAACACACTATTGTAAAGCAATTATACTCCAGTAAAGATGTTTTTTGAAAAAGTTTATTTCTTCACTCATAGGCAATAGTAAACCAGTGCAGGCTTGGGAAGGGGCCCCAGCTTTCTCTGCCTTAGGAGTTTTATTTGGAAGTTTGACTCCTCTCCTGCAGTCCTATCTTTTTCTGCTTGTTACTTCCTAGGCAGTTGACTAGCTTTCTCCTGTGTGGTGAGGTGGAATGATTGAGCCTGTGTTTTCTGGATTTCTAACATCTCCAAGCCATGTTGCAGGCTCATTCAACTGGTTTGTAATCCCCTGGTGAAAATATAGTAAGCAGAAGCTCCCAGCGCTTTGAATACATGTTACAATAAAGCAAAAGACAGAAAAATAGAAGAACAAACGGTATAATATTTCCCTAAGCGTATTTGTATTCGATTTATGTCAGATTTGGGAAGCTGGCAACTTAATAGGTGAGAGAACTTTCATCAAACTTCAGAAAGTACATGTAGAATTCATCACCACTTGGTACATGGAATCGCAAGGAGAGATTGTAATCAGAGACAGACAGACAGATACAGCTTGGCAGAGAGCAAAGTAGAGTCAGCTGTTACCCTGCTGTACCTCGTCTTGCAACTTATGGGGACTGTCAGCTACTAACAATCTAAATAACTCATTTCCATGTCAGAAATTATACCTGAGGCAGAAAATACTGCAGATTAATCTGGTGTTGTGCCTTTTCTTTGAAAATGCAGACACGTCTTCCTTCGTATGGATGTATGGGAGTCATGGCGTGGGGACTGGCATAATTTAGTGGCTAATAGGCACTTTTTATCACCTTGGGCTTTTGCTTTATTTTCTCACAAGGGTCCCAAAGTTCATTCAAGAAGGGCTTTGATGGAACCATTGGAGAGAGAATGATGGGAAAATTATTTTCATGTTCTCATATCAATAGTACTTTGGGATAAAATAGACCTGGATTTGAAGCCTAATTCTTTCAGCTACGATTTGTGTTATCTCAAATAAGGAATTCATCTCTTTGCGCCTCACTTTCCTTATCAGTAAAACGGAGACAATAATAATAGCATAAGAACATCACACAGTGGTTGCACAAAGTATATATTCCCTTGTGCCTCCTTTTTAAAAAGTATTCAGATAATAATTCATGAATAATAATAGTCCTAGTTGTTTTTTTCCCTTTTGGTGTGTGTGTGGTGAGAGAGGGAGCTTAGAGAGAGAATCAATAAGAGCAGAACAGAATGATATAAAACCACCTGGACTCTGAGGCCAACCTGCTGGGGTTCAGGTTATGGCTCTACTATTTATTTGTTTTATTTTTTATATATCTCTGTTTGCAGATTTTAAACACTAAATCTCCTAGTGGTCATAGAATGACAGAATTGAAGTAAAAATTTTTTTTGTTTTAATTTGCTCAGTTTTTAAAAACTGAAATGTAGTTGATTTACAGTGTTATGTTAATTTCTGCTGTACAGCAAAGTGATTCAGTTATACGCATATATACATTCTTTTTTCATATTCTTTTCCATTATGGTTTATCCCAGGATACTGAATATCGTTCCGTATCTTGTTGTTTATCCATTTTGTATGTAATAGTTCACATCTGCTAACCCCAAGTTCCCAGCCCATCCCTCCCCGACTCCCCATGGTTCTATTATTTATGTAACCTGCACAAATTACTTAATTTCTCAGTGTTTCAGTTACTTATCTGTAAAGTGAAGATGATAATACTATTTTATCTCATAGATTGTTATGAGTTAAATGAATAGTCATTCTTTTTAAAAAAATATTTTTATTTATTTATTTGGCTGTGCTGGGTCTCAGTTGCAGCATGTGGGCTCTTAGTCGCGGCATGTGGGCTCTTAGTTGCGGCACGTGGGACCTAGTTACCTGACCAGGGATCGAACCTGGGTCTCCTGCCTTGGGACCGTGGAGTCTTAACCGCTGGACCACCAGGGAAGCACCAAATGAATAGTCCTTCTAAATAAGGAAGTGTTTAGAACCATGCCTGTAACAGGATGTACTATACATCTAAGCCATCCATAGTAATTGTATTATCAATTGAATACTGCTATTATTTCTGTAAAGAATAATAATGATAATTACTCATATGACGTAGAGGGTTATGAGATCTGGGGAGAAAAATGATGAACAGTATATAGACTTTGAAGCTATTCCTGGTTTAAAACATGCTCAACTTTCATTTTTACTTTTATAAGACTGAGATTATAATTTCTAGCCCTTGGGGTTAAAACGACATTAAAATGAGGTCATGGTGTACCACCTTAGGACACGGTGGCTATCGTGAGGATCTCTCATTTCACAGAGGAGGAAGAAAGTGTGGTTCAGCCATCTGCCTACAGACACACAAATGGTTTGGCCAAGTGTCTTTCCCCAACCTCCTTGCCCTCTTCGCTCCCCAGAAGTTGCCTCCCCAGAAGGACGCTGGGAACATTTAGGGACAGTGTAGTCTCGGGGTTTTCATGTCATGGAAAGTGATGGTGCCATGTGAATTGATGTCACAGTTATTTGGGGATTCTGTTCAGTACATCTTTTCTGAAAACTTCCTTCAAGGTGGGTCCTCAGCAGCCAGGTTCTTGCCTTGTGACCCCACCTCCTGTTATATGATTGGACTGGAGTTGGACCCCTGATCCAATCAGATTCACTCTCTGAGGAGCTTGGAATTGGAAGCTGAGTTCCTCCAA